>NC_133788.1:24355188-24397239 GCF_003597395.2 Chelonoidis abingdonii
GCCTCCCTCTGTCAAACTCCCTCTCAAACTCCCCTGTCTGCAGCTCCCTGTCCGTTCTGCTCTGCTTTAAAGAGAGAGGTTTTGGATGTAGTTTGGTTTATAGGTTTTCAAGGGACTAACGGGTCACAGATAGGACCGACAAGGGACCCCTGCTCCCTTCCTACTCCCCTTCTAAACTCCCATGCGAAACTCCCTGTTAGCAGCCCCTGGTCGCAAAGTTGAGTGGCTTATTTTATTTCAGATAGGGCATATTCTTTCTGAACAGCATTAGGCTTTATGTCATGGACATTTTGTATGTTTGATATTCATATGGATTTGCTATAGTGAAGAAATTCAATAACATTTCAGATATGAAAGTTATCAAGAAATATTAATTTAGTGATGGCTTCACCCTATGGGCAATTGTTTTCAGGGCAGAGGTCCTGTACCTACATGGGGGAACAGAAATTTGATAATAAAGGGCTTTTCAAACTAGCAGAAAAAATTATAGCAAGAGCCAGTGGCTGGAAGTTCAAAAAATTCAGACTGGAAATAAGGTAAAATTTAACACTGAGAGTAATTGACCATTGAAACAGCTTACTAAGGGACATGAGAAATTCTCCATCACTGGAGTTTTTTAAATCAAGATGGGATGTTTTTCTAAAAGACCTTCTCTAGTTCAAACTGGAATTAACTCAAGGAAGTCCTATGGCCTGTGTCATACATTTGAGACTAGAAGATCACAGTCATCCCTTCCGGCCTTACAATCTATGATAGAGCTTTACTTTACCAGAACAGGTTCAAGGGTCATTACCAAGATGTATGGATGTTAGGAAGCAAGAGCATTGTCCTGCGGTGTAAAGTCGTGAGCCTGGATTTTAATAATAGTTTGCATTTCTACAGCCCCCTCCATCAGAGAGCCTCAAAAGACTGCACAAAATCTCATGAATTAATTTTGACATAACATATTATTTGTTGAACATAAAAAGTTAAGTGTGCCTTATACACAGCACAGCAGGAACTAGCCACTGCCCTCTGGAACAAAGTGAAGATGGGAGTAGGAGAAGAAATGCAGGAGGAAACTACCAGAATGAAGGGGAGTAGGAGGAAATAAGAACTGAGTTGTGCAGAGCTTTGAAGAGGAAGACAAATTTACATTCTGCACCAAGAGAGCCGGAAGGCGGTGTGGAAGGAAGATGACTTTAGCTGCAGGATTTTGGATAGAGTGGAATGCAGCAAGGTGCAAATCGAGGAGGAAGTTGCAGTAGCCAAGGCAAGACCTGAAGGCATGGACCAGCATCTCTAAAATAAGGCAGTAATTATGAGAGCAAAGCAATCTGAAATGTTCCCTGAGGGCCCTGGTAATAGAGCTGGATTCCTGCTGGTTTTCTTGATAATTACATAGGAGAGTAATTACACCCTCTTCTTGACCAGTAAACGTCATTCTGTGGGTTACAGGGCTGGTAATTATTCTTAGCTGGTCTCCCCTTGGACTTGGAATCTGTAAACCATGTGTGGTGTCTATTGGTAATTGCAGGTTTGAGCCAGTTGCTTTCTTTGAAATAGTTTCTTGTGTCCCTGAAGTTTGAGGTCAGTGAGTCGATCCCCCTCCCTCCAATCCCAACAGAAAGTGCAGCCAGTCAGTGAGGGAGATGCCAGTAGGCAGCTTGCTCTCTGGTTGGGGCAGATCTACTCAGGAAAGGGGGAGCTGTTGGGAATGTGACTGGTTCTTTAGCTACTTCCATGCGAAAACAAAACCACTAAGGTATAACTGTGTGGTGTCTGGGAGTGAGCCTCTCAGCTCAGGTGAAGAGACATGTGTTAGCAGGGTTCACGGTAGTGTGCTAAAGGTAGCTGTGTAGATATTGCAGCTTGGGCTCTGAAACCTGTAGGAGGAGGGTGGGCTTCAGAGCCCAAACCACCCTGTCTACATAGCTACCTTTAGCACACTACTGTGAGCCCTACTAACCCAGGTCTGTGGACCAGGGTGGGAGAATTGCTCCCAGATGCACTGTAGACATACCCTAGAAGGGCTTCCTAGAAGCAATGAGAAGCAGAATCTGCGATGGCCAACAAAGAGTGGTTCTAAATTCCCTTTGTCAGCATGTAGACATTCACTGTTAATTGCTACAGAAACACCGAAACTAGCAAGACTAACGTAACACAGCTTAAGTTGCTGTGGTGGGGGTTACTTTTCCCCCAAACCATCAGTCTTTGCTGCTTGGGTCAGACATGCTGAGTTATTTCAGAGCAGGGATCCAGTGAGCTGTACCCATCTCAGAAGTGAAGCTCCAGGTGAACACCATTCCTGTACTGACAGAAGGAAATGACTCTGACCCCCAAGGAGATGCAGTCGTGTCCTGGAAGATGTCAAACTCCGGTAGCATTGTTCTGCAGGCTCAGGAGCACCCAACATAAAATAACAAGCCACATGTAGGATGTGCCAGACCAGATTACACCACTCGTCCATTGAATCCAGTAGCCTGCCAGCTGGCAGTGCCCAATACCAATTCCTCCCTCAGAGGAAGGCAAAAACCAGCCAGTTGTGCTACGCTGCTAATGGGGACGTTTCCTTCCTGACCCCTACAGCATTCAGCTCAGACCCTATGGCATCAGACTGGATCTCCCCACTCTTTGTATCCACCCACATTAGTGGATTCTCTGGTATGTTCAGCTGAGATTTCCAAAGGGGAATAGGCAATGTCCTTTTAATGGTTCCATATTTACTAGCCATTAATCTCATCCTGTGGCGCCTCATTCTGGTGGTGAGAGTTGGAGTAAGGAGAAAGGACTGCTCACTTCTCATGAGACCCTTTAGGACCTTCCATCCTTCAGTCAAGCCCCAGTAACTCTTTTTCCCCCCAAGTCTTTGCAGTTACTCCGCCTGTTTGCTGCACTTCTGTGCCCCTTTCCAGTCTCCGCCGGGTATCTCTCAAGGTGACAACTCAGCCAAACATCATCTGTTTCACTCTTTATTATTCTGCCAACATAAAAATTACTAAAAAACACTTTACAAAAGATGCCTCCAACATCCCAGGTGAAGGGCTGGTGCTCAGGATAGAAATGAGCCCCCCCCCCCTTGCACACACACCCAGCAAATCCCAATACCCGGTGGACAGGGGCAGGAATGTTCTAGGCAGAACCTTTATCAGAAATAGTAGCTGAGACTCACATCCCAGGAAGGTGACTGGCTGCTAATCAATTTGATTTCGCTGCTATTTGCATATCTAGTGACAAGCAAGTCCTGCTGTTTGATGAATGTCCTGACCAAGGAATGTGCATAAGGGGCTCAGAGGGAAGAGCAGCTTTTACACCTCTTGTCTTTGTCCAATTGCATAGAGACATTGTCAGAAGCTAATGAGTATTCAAGACAATTTGGTACCAGCACTGCTGCTCAAGAGTGGTGCTGAGGGCTCTAGAGAGAGCCCTGCCAGAGGGGACCCACTGGGATGGGGAAGAAGGGCTTCTGATGGAAGCCCATCCAGGAGAGAGAGACCCTGCTACAGAGGTCTCACAGGCAGCAGTCCCAGGACTCCTAGGCACTGCTCCTCCCTTATTTGGGGATACTATTTTTGATGGCATTTTTCAGGGTAGGTGAGTCCTGTGGCTCTTTTTTCTTTTGGGCAGCGATGGGGTTGGGGTTCTGGATGCTGCCCACAAAGAGTGGGATGCCTGTTGTCTCCTCAAAGATGATGAAGAGAAAGGGTTGGTTGAGGCTGAAAGTGGAGAGTGAACGAGACATCATGACACTAGTGGCAGCTGATGCCTCCACGCCATCTTCTGCAAGCTCCAGGGTGGACTGGTGCTGGATGCTGGATACAAAGAGAGGCTCATCTGTGATTTTCTGCAGGTCTGGGGTGGAAAACAACTCCCCGAGGCCTAAATAGAAATCAAATTGGGGTCAAACAGAAACCTATCTACTCACTAGTTCAGTGCCATTGGCTCAGACATTCATTCTATCCCTGCAGAACAGTGGTTCTCAACTTTTGTACTGGTGTCGCCTTTCACATAACAAGACTCTGAGTGCGATCCCCCCCCTTATAAATTAAAAACAGTTGTTTATATATTTAACACTATTATAAATGCTGGAGACAAAGCAGGGTTTAGGGTGGAAGCGGACAGCTCGCAACCCTCCCAGGGGTCCTAGCCCCCAGTTGAGAACCTCTGCTTAGACTAGAGGAATAACAGTCTGTATCACTGTATGTTGTACACAACACCAGGGACTGGACAGTGCACCATACCAGATCCCATGCTAGGGAATGGGCAGGCAGAGTAAGAAAAAGTGCACTCTGGCCAGATTTATCAGTGCTTCCCTGTATGGATAGCTGCCAGTGCCAAACAAAACACAGCTTTCATATGGACTGACCATCTATCCTGGGGCTTTATACTGCTGCCCAAAGCATGGTAGCGGAGCACCTTCCACAGTGATGTCCCTAGTGGAATTCATAAAGTCTCTGGCATTTCTTCCTATGGAGTGGGAAGCTCTGGTGGGGTATATTTTGTTTGCTGCTTGGTGTTTATTGGTTGGTTATAGATTTTGTTTTTTGAAGGATGCTTGGGTAGGTCGGGGGCTCTGTGGTGAATGTCATTCCTGCTATGCTGGAAATGCTTTGTCCATGAGGAAGGTTCTGCTGCATTTCCTAAACACATTCAGACTCTGCTTTTGCCTAATCTCATCTGGAAGTCCATTTCACAACCCGGTCCAGACCCTCTTAACAAAGACTGTTTTGTCCTTAGTTCTCACACATTTAGTTCTGGGCTTTGTCATCTGTATTGTCACTGAGAAGCACAGTTGTTTTAGCAGTTCATACATCCCAACATTAAGGGAAAATAAACTGAGGTCACAGGCAGGTAAAAGGTGGTCTCAGCTGAGTTTGGAAGTGAGATGGAAAGCTGAAGGAGGGGAAGATAGGGAGAGACAGCTACAGGAACTGCAGTGAAGAAGGCTCTCAGATCAACAGTGGCCACATTTTTGGGAGGTGGGCAGAGAAAAGGCTGGTGCTGAAAAAGCAAAGGGCAGGGACAGAGAGAAGAGTAAAGAGTTACAAGGTCTTTGAAGTTGCCTGGAGCAAGGAGATCAGTTCTGAGCTTCAGTGCACAGATAACTGCAATCAGCCCAACCCATTCATGCCATGCAAACCTCATCCTGGGCATTACCTAGTTGGCTGAGGACTTGGTTGAGTTCAAGCTGGTAATCTACATGAAGTTTGGGCATCTTTACCATGGTGGGCTTCTCCTTGGGGAAGCGGCTGTGCAACTTGTCGTGGCTGAGGTTCACCAGCACCTGGGAGACGTTCCACTTAAACTGGTTTGGGACAATGGCCACAAAACTCATGTTGCCCTTAAAGGGAAACCTGGCTACCTGGAAACAAACCAATCAGAAGAACTGGTGGAACAGGAAACAGCCAGGCAAAGACAATGAGGGCTCAGAAAGCGATCTGAACAATTAACCAGGGGGAGCAGGGCAGCATGATGGGAATGGAGTGGCTGTTTATCCCAGGGAGACAGAGGTCAGACTGGAACAGATAGTGCTAATGCTCAGATCCAGTATTTATCCACAGGACAGGTGGAGACCAAAGATACGAGAAAAGACAAAGGCCCCCCTGTGACATGAACTGCATTTACACTGCAGTGGCCCTGTTCTGAAGAGATCCTCCCATTTTTCATGGGAGAATTCCATCTCCATGTTGCTTCATTTCTCTCAGACTTATCCAAAAGGTCCATTAGGTCCCATCTAGTCCATCATCCCATGAATTTGACGGCAAAGATGTTACAGCCTTTCAGGGAACGAAGGCAAAGGATGTTTGAAAAGAACTTCTGTGTCCTGCATCTGTGAACCGGTATTACCCATCTCTTCTCATAGAACATGGATGCAGTGGGGGCATTGCAGTAACAAAGGGATATTCCCGTAGCTGCCCAGCAACACCCCAGACAGACTCTTACCTGAACCTCCAGGGGATCCAGAGTAAACCAGCTCAGAGAATATTTCTGAGCTTTCATCATCTCAACTGGAACTATGAACTGGTCGTCAAGGTGGAATACATCTGGCCCAGTCTGGCTGGGATCAAACTTATGCCTCCAAAATCCTGTCCAAAACCATACATTTATAATTAATCAAACCCAAACCTGAATGAAAAACGAAGGAAAGTGCCTGACAACACATCAGCAAACAGGTGAGTGGTGACTGGAGCAGGGAGAAAGAAGTGCCATGGCAGGAAGAATTGTGAGTGCAGGATGTCTTTATCCTCAGGAGAGGCTATGTGGTGCGGTGGAATGAGCCAGCGCCTAATGGCATCCCCTCTCTGTGCCTCAGTGATGAGAGAGAAGACTGAGGTGCTGTGGGGAGGAAGTAGAGAATGCAAATGCAGGGTAAAATCAGTGATGGAGAAGAGAGACAGCTGCAAAGTGACCAGTAATTCAGGGATTGAGGAAGGAGGCCAGCATCAGTGATAGGGCAAGGAGCTCCTGCAAGTGTACAGGCCAGGCCCCTGACAGCACAAAGGTACTCAGCCCTCAGGGAATTAGAGGAAGACAAGGCTACGGTTGTGCTGGGCTGTAAGCTGGCAAGTACTTAGCAGGAGCACCTCAGAGCACCTTGCTGGGCACCTAATGAATTGTGTGTGACCTGGCTAAAAAGAGCAAGATGATGCACTGCCTCCCAGGGATCAGGACCAGCGAGGCGACAGGGACGCCGTGGGTTAGTTCTGGCTCCTGGGTCAGTTAACGTGTGTAGCACAGGTGAGGAAGTCAGGAGGCTGCGCTGTAATGAGATTTGAAAACTAAACAAGGGGAACTGCATACATGCAGGGGGAGGAAGAGGGATCTAGCAAAATGGGGAAGAAATGAAAGGAGATTCCACCTGGGTACATGCAGCCACTTCACCTGGAACCCCAGCTAGTCACAGGGGGGAAGGCTGGAAAGTGGGGACTGTGGAGTGTGCTGAAGCTCACCTTGGAAGTGGACAGCATTGAGTAGGAGCATCACAGTGCTCGCAGGGAGCTGATCCAGGAAAGTGGATATCTGCCCTTCAGTTGCCTCTTTTATCCACTTGTTTATGGATATGAGGTCATTTTCATTGTTCCCAGACAGGATCACAGGCTTTGCCCCATAGAATCGTTCCGAGTTCTCCAAGAATTTCTCTTTAACCTCAAACCCTGCAAGGAAGGAACTCGACATGAGGTCATCTGGCCGTGATGAAACTCACTCAGCGTGTCAGACAGTGCCGTGTGAAGCCAGATGTGCTCACCAGATAGCAGGGGTATCCCCACAGGGAGTACTTCAGGAAACTAACAGGTGTCACTGTTCTATCAGCACATCTTCTAGTCTGTGTGTGTGTGTTACAGAGAGTTTTATTTCAGCAGCCACACCCCCGTAGAAATTCCCCATTCCTGGCTCTCACCTTTCTGCAGATAGACGCGTGAAGCTACACTGAGCATGGACCCTGTGAGCTGCCTGCGAATGCTGCTCAGCAGGTGGTGGAGACAGGGCACTGATTCCAGGTGCAGCGCCTCCAGCAGGCGTTTCTCCGTCTGGTTTGCTGCTCCTTAAAAGCAATGTCAGATTTGTGTCAATATCCAAGGGGCTAAGGGGCAGGTGCTCTGACCACCTCCCTCTGTGGCTGGGCATCTGAAGTCTTCCCAGAGAGTCTCTGGTGGCCTGAGAGTAAGGCGTTAGCAGCACTACCACAGCACCTCCTGACTGGGTCCATGCTGTCCCAGCAAGTGAAACTGAGACCAGCCTCAAGTGAGGGTAACCTCATTCCCCTTAGTAAATAAAGCCAGAGGATTAACATTGGCGGGAGGGTGCCCGGCTTAGTGTTTGCATTTTGGACATTGGCCATGGGTGCTTTTCCTAGAAGGAACATTATAGAGGGTGAAAGCTTGTGCTGTTTGAACCTAGTAATTTACCTAGTGCCAGCTGGGACAATGCCAGGGTGATGCTGAGGGGAGACAGGATCACATTGGGTCTGCTGGTCTCCATCTGGACCTCTGTCAGGAGATCGATGGTGAATTTCATCAGACCTTCTGCTAGCCTGTGTGTCTGCGCCTGAGACATGTCACAGCCTCTCTCTTGACCTTCTCCCTCCTCTTCAGAGGAATCAACTTCTTGCCCCTCCAGCACCTGCTTGTGCTCTTCTACTGTCCCGGTGACAAGATGGCCCTCTGAGTTTGTGAGGCCAGCCCCGGGGCTTGTGGTGCTGGTCGTGGTAGGGAGTGGCTGTGTAGGCCCATGGATGTCTTCCCAGGTGTCAGAGGTGGAATCCAACTTTGCAGCATTTGGCAGGGTTGGATCCACTACTGGCAGAAGAGTGGTGGTGGGAACTAACTGTGGATCTCCTTCTAAGGCTCCAGCCTCTTCAGAGTGCTGCAATGAAACAGAAGGAAGTTACATTGAGAGAAAGCAGGGAAACAGAGCTGCATTCCTCACTCTCTTACTGGGGCTGCAGGTGGCTTGTCACAGGGAGGGGATGAATGGGTCCAGTTCACACTGGTAGGGAGGCAGTATGCCTAGTTAGCTGGCGCAGGCTATGTGCTCTGTGATTAAGCATGACAGGTAGTCAGTGAGAGGGAGGCTACCCGGAGGGAACTGATGAGCAATCTGAAAGATCAGCACTGTCCTGACATCTGAGCAGCTCCTATTAGGGCTGCATTGAAGAGCAGAGGGACCAAAGTCCCCTGACAATAACAGCAACCAGATGATGACCTACAGTAAAGAGGAGGAGGATAAGAGACCTGTTGCAGCCAGTTCTGTCTCAAAACTTGTGTGTATTCTTTGACTATGGAGTATTAGTGCTGAGGTGACCACTGTGTGTTGACACCGTACATCCCAGGACAGAATATGCTGAGGTAGTGACAGCATCACCCCTTGTGCCTGGGCTGTTCTGCCTGAAGCAGATCAGCCCCAGCTGTGGCCAGTGCCCCCCTCCTCTCTGTTACCTGACTGGTCAGTTGTGCTGAGGGATCCCACTCCGGATTCTCTATGCTGGTGGCATTTTCCGCTGCAGGGCCCTGAAGGTTGAAAGCAGTTATTCAGGATTTCACATTAGCACAAATTTGGAAAATAGAAAGTGCCTTATTCCAAAGAAAATGGGCCAAGCCAGGGTCTTCCAAGACATTCAATCACTCTTCCTTGCCTATCTCTTGATCTGTCCTGCCTAAGTGAAAAGATGGCTTCATCTCAGCTTCCTTCAGTTAAATACCTCTGGCTAACACCTTTCTCTTGGCACAAGGAGTCTCCTGCACCTCAGTTCTGTCTCCCTTCTTGTTCAGGCCTCCCCTTGCCTCTTACGTCTGTGGCTCCAGCATCATCCTCAACCCTGAACTTTCCTCCTCTCCACACCTCTAGCACTGCAGATCTGCCTCGCACTATTTCTGCAGCATTCTCTGTGGGTGTCACAGCCTCAACATCTACAATGCAGGTCACTTCTTGGACCTAGCTGGCCCTCAGTAACTCCACCTAAATGACAAAAAAACCTCCCTACAGAATAGCAGAGGAGAGAGAGAGACAGACAGAGGTTTCCTTGTGTGTATTTGAACAGATCCATGTGGCACTCAGGTAACACAGAGATGGGCACAGTGTAAGAGCCAAGACCGACAGTTTCAGACACAAGCTTCTATTCTTTCTGGTCCACAAGTGGTAATTTCCTTTATCAGTTTTATGACTGAATAATTAATTCACTATCCAGTCTCTATACACATCAGTTTCTATCCCTTATATCAGTGATTCGCAACCAGGAGTACGCATACCCTTGGGGTATGCAGAGGTCTTCAAGGGGGTACATCAACTCATCTAGATAGTTCCCTAGTTTTACAACAGGCTACATAAAAAGCACTAGCGAAGTCAGTACAAACTGAAATTTCATACAGACAATCTGCTCTGTATACTATACAGTGAAATGTACGTACAATAGTTATATTCCAGTTGATTTGTAATTATATGGTAAAAATGAGAAAGTAAGCAGTTTCTCAGTAATAGGGTGCTGTGACACTTCTGTATTTTGTGTCTGATTTTGTAAATGGGTAGTTTTTAAATGAGGTGAAACTGGGGGTACACAAGACAAACCAGGCTCCTGAAAGGGCTACAGAAATCTGGGAAAGTTGAGAGCCACTGACCTATGCCATATGCTGGGCTCTCACTTCAGGCTGGGATTTTCAAACCGGCATGTTGGAGTGAGGTTCACTGAAAGTCGGTTGAGCTGGGCTGCCTGACCATATTTGGGATGCTGTGCATGTGGCAGACTCTGTACACAGAGAAGGTGGACAGCCCCATATTTTTGGCATGTGTTTGAAGGTGATACTGGCAGGACTAGACCAAGGTGAGCTTTACAAATACCCCGGAGTAACCTCAGCACATCTTACCACAGGGCTCTCCTGCTGGGCAGTGTTGTCAGAGGGGGGAGTCTCCAGCTCAAGGGCATGTGCCAAAGGAACCTGGAAGGAAATTAACTGAGTCAGAGCTGGGGGAAAGGGAAGAGGCCAGAGATGGATACCAAATAGCTTCCTCTAGGTTCGCATGAGGAAATCACTCCCCTCTGGCTCACTTCCTGCCACGTCCCTCCAGACTGGGCCAGAGACTAGCATGTCCCATGTGGTTCCCTTGGTTGACTGAAGCAGAGATGGTTCTAACCTCTTTGTAGAATGGATATAACAGAAGTGGAAGTCCCGAGGTGGGTGATGGAAATGATTAGAGAGAGATTGGAAAGATTGGGACTGTTTAGCTTAGAGAGTGAACAGGAGGGAGGGATGCAGAATAGTGGCTAGGATAGAAGATAGATTGAGCAATTCTAGATCTGCTGTCATGAGAGCAAGGAGGCAAATGGATGAAATCACAGTTCCTGATGAACTCCTGTAACTCACAGCCACTAGATACCATTCAAGCTCAGGGGTATTTATCTGGATCATGAGCACATCCACAGTCACATCAGACTGGATAAAGAAATCGAGGTCTATAAGCCCTTGTGTGTCAGGGCAGGAGCCAACAACTGACTGAGTGGGTGCTAAAGCAGCGTCCCATGGGGGCAGGTTATTCCACTATAGTCTGTCTGGGGATTTCTTCAGAAGCATCTGGTGCCAGCCATTTGGAGATCAACCTTATTCTAATCCAGCCTGGCATTGCCTGCCCTGTTCCCGCCACTGCCCCCGGCTGACTGGGGTGAAGGGTGTGCTGACAGAGGAGATGTCCTGCAGGACAGGTGAAGGCAGTGCTTTGTGCCTGTGTCTTACCCCTGGGCTATCGTGCAGAGTGGACAAGCAGAGCAGCAGACCCCAGAGCAGCATCGCGGTATTTCTGGAATACAAAAGCTGTCAGTGACACTCACAAGCTACTCCCTGGGTCCTCTCTGCTCCCAGGGTGCCTGTACTGTGCCCGCCCATTATTACAATGAGAACAGCAACGGATTATGAGCCCAGAGAAGAGGAGAAGAAAGCAGGATCCAGGAGGAACACAGACAAACTGCTGGGAAACCAACCCAGGGAGACAGCAGCGGCAAGGTGAATGATGCTGAAGAGAACAGTCCCTGAAGCAGCTCTGGAGTCCAGGCCCAACACCAAGGTACTGCAGCCAGAGAGTTGACCAGGACCCAGCACTGATGCAGTGCTGTAGCTGTGCTCAGGAGTTTATTCTCCCTGGACAGTTGCATTTCTAACCCCTCTCACCCTCTTTTGGCTGAAGAGCAAATTGCAGTTTCCTAATGATTCCCACATGAAATCTGTCCCACACAACCCAGGGGGAGGCCCAGGTTCTCCACTCTCACCCATGCACACAAAGCTGAGGATAAGGGACAGGCCCCTGGCTGACGGTCAGAGACAGTCTCAGCTTGCTGCTGCTCTGTGCCTCCATGGGGGACAGTGATACTGACCTGCCTTTTAGGGAGCTGCAAGGATTCAGCAGGTGCTGCCTGTAGAGGGTTGTGGATGGGAAGTACAAAGTCAGAGCTGATCACTAGTGTTGCCCCCTCAATAGCTGGCCTGCAGCACAGAGCCCTCCCCTTCCCGCCACTCACATAGTCCCCTTACAGGCAAGCACTGCCCCTCCCACTGCTACACTCTTGTTGCTGTCACTTGGGGGGCCAGGCTCCCTGCCAGTGCCTCAGGCATGGCCCTGCCCACTCGCACTGGCCTGCATCTCGCTGGGACCCAGCTCCAGCCCCAAGCACTCACCCTGGTCTAGTGGGGGTCATTCTTCTACTCCTTGATTGGGTAAACACCCAGCACCACCCCCAGAACAGAACTGAATTCCTGGGGGGAAGAGTCAGTTTGCCAGGCAGTCCCTAGCTTAACCTGGAAAAGCTGGGCTGCGGCCCTTCTTCAATCATATGTGAAGAGCTGGAGGGCATTTCCCCCACCCCCAGAAAAAAATCCAAAAACTGGCCCCACATGCAACCCCAAATTCCAATCCCTGAGTCCCCTGGCCCTCAGCTCATTGTTGAATTCTCCACCCCCAACCCTCTAGGGCAATTTCACTCTGTGCCCCCCCCACTGGAGCAGTTCCCCCCAGTTTATTGCCAAATCCTCCCTGCCCCAAGTTCCTCTGCCCCTTACCTCGGTTTGCTAAGCATTTCTGTTGGTGCAGGGACCCTCTCTACCAAGCCGATGGCTCTGCATGGGACGGATTAAGCCCCTTGTCCAGCCCACGCTTGCCAGGCAGCGACAGGCATGACCTTCAGCACCACCCCTTATTTGAAGATTTTTCCCTTTCAGCAAATATTGACCCTGTACATCCGGTTAAACATTTGTTCTGGGATGGAGCGAATTGGTGTTTTTCTGTGGGGCTCTAGGTCACTGCACCCCGAGGACAGCTGTGACCCTGATTTTACCAGCTTATGTTACTCCTAAAAGTCCAAGAGTAGAAGTAACAAGTGGAATCTTTTGTCTAATTGAGTCTCTCTCCCTTTGTGCCTGTGGGAGAGTGCAGAACCCTTACACCTGGCCACAAATGGGAGAGCCAAGGTTTGGGATTTAATGGCTTTTGGGTTCCTCTCACTGCCACTATTCCTAGAGTTTTCTGTGCGAGAAACTTCGGCTTGCTAGCCTGTCTATCACAGCCTCTCCTCCTGCTGGAGAAAACATGGGATGTAGCCCTTTGACACATGGCCAGGGCCCAAGTTGCTGGCTGCAGTGTGTCCAAGCAGGAAGCGGAGTGGCCTCAACTTGGGCTGAGCTGACACCCTCTTGGCCATGCCACACATCATGAAGGCAGCAGCAGAGCCATGCCTAGAAGAGTTGGGTTTCCCCACCAGCAACAGTGTTGTGAGCCCTTGACACACGCCACCAGAAAAGCCCCCACTCCAACATGGCAGGATGGTCTGATGGGAAGGGCATGATCCTGGGTTCCATCCTGGCACTCTCACTGGCTCACTATAACCTGTGCCTGAGCTTGCCCTCTGTACAGTGGAGATAATGATCCTCACCTGTCTCTGGGGGTGGTGCGGCCTCATGCATTACTATCACTGTTTGACTAGAGTGCTAGAGGGGTGGAGAATTTGAATGGGACCATAGGGCCTGAGCCAGGACTGTACTAGCTGAGTCTAGGCTTAGAGCCTTCAAGTGAGGGCTGCTGTCCCCTCCCCACACACATACACCCTGGAGTAGGTCCTGGCCCCCACAGTGACTACAGGGAGAAGCCTTAAGAGGTTGGGGAGGGTAGAACAGGTGAAAACAAGACAGGCCTGAAAACTGTCACCAAAGGCTGTTTTGGGACGAGTCAGTGTTCTCTTGGGAAGCTGCTTTGAAAGGCCAGGGAGGGGGAAAGGCGCTCTAGAACATACTGAGGTAGAAGTTGGATACAAGGGTCAGCAGTACAATCTACTCCAAGCTGGCAAGGCAGAGGGCTGCTCAACGGCACCCCTTCCGTCAGTGCAGCCCACATGAGGAGACCTGGCTTGGTTCTTTTCAAGTCACTTCTCAGAGCAGAGAAACTGTTGGCTGCAGAGTAGTCACTTTGCAACCCTCTCCAACAACCCCATTTCCCTCAAACACAGCCACACACCACCTCCACCACCCAGCTACACCCCCTGCCTTTCCCTCAAACACATAGCACCTCCACCATCCAGCTACACCCTCTGCCTTTCCCTCAGACACATAGCACCTCCACCACCCAGCTACACCCCCTGCCTTTCCCTCAAACACATAGCACCTCCACCACCCAGCTACACCCCCTGCCTTTCCCTCAGACACATAGCACCTCCACCACCCAGCTACACCCCCTGCCTTTCCCTCAAACACATAGCACCTCCACCACCCAGCTACACCCCCTGCCTTTCCCTCAGACACATAGCACCTCCACCATCCAGCTACCCCCCCTGCCTTTCCCTCAAACACATAGCACCTCCACCACCCAGCTACACCCCCTGCCTTTCCCTCAGACACATAGCACCTCCACCATCCAGCTACACCCCCTGCCTTTCCCTCAAACACATAGCACCTCCACCACCCAGCTACACCCCCTGCCTTTCCCTCAGACACATAGCACCTCCACCACCCAGCTACACCCCCTGCCTTTCCCTCAAACACATAGCACCTCCACCACCCAGCTACACCCCCTGCCTTTCCCTCAAACACATAGCACCTCCACCACCCAGCTACACCCCCTGCCTTTCCCTCAAACACATAGCACCTCCACCACCCAGCTACACCCCCTGCCTTTCCCTCAAACACATAGCACCTCCACCACCCAGCTACACCCCCTGCCTTTCCCTCAAACACATAGCACCTCCACCACCCAGCTACACCCCCTGCCTTTCCCTCAGACACATAGCACCTCCGCCACCCAGCTACACCCCCTGCCTTTCCCTCAAACAGACACCACCTCCACCACCCAGCTACACCACCTGCCTTTCCCTCAAACACATAGCACCTCCACCACCCTGCTACACCCCCTGCCTTTCCCTCAAACACATAGCACCTCCACCACCCAGCTACACCCCCTGCCTTTCCCTCAGACACATAGCACCTCCACCACCCAGCTACACCCCCTGCCTTTCCCTCAGACACATAGCACCTCCACCACCCAGCTATACCCCCTGCGTTTCCCCCAAACACACACAACATGCAGCACCCATTTCCACCCATAGACTAATAGATTCCAAGGCCAGCAGGGACTGTTGTGATCATCGAGCCTGACCTCCTGTATAACACAGCCCAGATAACTGCCTCCAAATAATTCCTAGAGCAGAGCTGTTAGAAAAAAATTCAATGTTGATTTAAAAATTTGCAGTGATGGAGAATCTACCACCAACCTTGGTAAATTGTTCCAATGCTTAATTACTCTCATTGTTAACATTTTCCAACTTATTTATAGTCTGAATTTGTCTCACTTCAACTTCCACCATTGGCTCATGTTAGACCTTTCTCTACTAGACTGAAGAGCCCATTGTTAAATATTTGTTCCCCATGTAGGTACTTATAAACTATAGTTAAGTCACTCCTTAACCTTCTTTTTGTGAAGCTAAGCAGATTGAGTGCCTTGAGTCTATCACTATCAGACACGTTCTTTAATCCTTCTTGTGGCTCTTCTCTGACCTTTCCAGTTTATCAACATCCTTCTTGAATTGTGGGCATCAGAACTGGACACAGGATTCCAGCAGTGGTCACACCAGTGCCAAATACAGAGGTAAAACAACTTCCCTGCTCTTACTCAGGATTCCCATTTAGGCATCCCAGGATCACATTAACTCTTTTGGCCACAGCATCACATGGGGAGCCATATTCAGCTGAATAGCCACCACGACCCCCAAATCTTTTTCACTCGCTGCTTCCCAGGATAGAGTCCCCCATTCCATAAGTATGGCCTACATTCTGTGTTCCCAGATGTGTACATTGACATGAACCCATATCAAAACACATATTGTTTGCTTGCGGCCAGTTTACCAAGCGATGTAGATCACTCTGAAACAGTGACCTATCCTCTTCGTTATTTAGCACTCCTCCAATTTGTGTGTCTTCTGCAAATTTGATCAGAAGTGATTTTGTGTTTCCAAGTCACAGATAAGGATGTTAAATAGCGTAGGGCTAAGAACCAATCCCTGTGGGACCCCCCTGGAAACACACCCACTTGATAGCAAATCTCCATTTACAGTTACATTTTGAGACCTATCAATTAGCCAGTTTTTAATGTTTAAAATGTACCATGTTAATTTTATATTGTTCTATTTTTAATCAAAATGTCACGCAGTACCAAGTCAAACACCTTACAGAAGTCTATTACATCAACACTATGACCTTTATCAACCAAACTTTGTCTCATCAAAACGAGATATCAAGTTAGTTTGACAAGATCTATTTTCCATAATCCCTGTATTGATCTGCATTAATTACATTACCCTCATTTAGTTCTTTATTAATTGACTACCATAATCAGCTACTCCGTTATTTTGTCTGTGATCAACATCAGACTAAAAGGTCAACTCATTTATCCTTTTTAAAAATTGGCAAATATTAGTCATCTTCTAGTCTCATGGAACTTCAGTACTCAAAGATTTTGACAAATCAACATTAATGGTCCAGCAAGCATCTCATCTAGCTCTTTTAAAGCTCTTAGATGCAAGTTATCTGGACCTGTAGATTTTAAAATGCCTAACTGTAGTAGCTTCTGTTTAACATCCTCCAGAGATATGAGTGGACTGGAAAGAGTTTTATCATCACCCTATGATGAGACTGCATCATGTTTTTTCTCCAGTATATTTTAAAAACTCCTTGTCCATTGCTGGCCATAGATTTCTCCTTGCATCCCGTGGCTTCCCTTATCAATTTTCTACAGTTCCTACCTTCTAAATTATATTACTAACAGCTTCCCCTCTTCCATTTGTTTTTTTTATATATATATATATATATATATATATATATATATATATATATATATATTACACACACACACACACACACACACAGAGTTGGGGTTTTTTTTGGTTTGTGTTTTTTTTTTTGTTGTTGTTGTTTTTTTACAGCGGCCTTCACTTCCTCTCTAACCCAATTCAGTTTTTTGATCAGCAGAGCCTTTTTTCCTGGTTTGTGGCTTTTTCTGGGCATCGAGTAAGGGGTTCTTAAATGATTCCCAACTGTCATTCACTGTTTACTGATTAAATTCTTCCTTGCAGGTGATTTGGCTCATACTTGTTTTCAGCTTTGTGAAATTGGCCCTATTAAAGCACCAAGAATATATATAACTGGTCTGAAGTTCGCCACATTTATAATGTGCAAGGAGAATAAACTCGTGATCATGCCCACCTAAGCTACCATTAACTTTTAGTTTTGTGATCAGTTCCTCTATCTGTTAAGACAAGGTCTAATATAGAATTCTCCCACATTGACTGCAAGTTTTTGAGTTAGGAATGTTTAAAAGGTCCCAAGGATGTTTTAGTACTAGCAGCATGAGAACACCACCATGTGTCACTCAGACTGATGTCCCGCCGGCCTGTGCAGGTTTTTTCCTGTGTTACAGAAAGGTGCGTAAGGAGGCCATCATCCTTTTCCCATAAGTAAAACTACTGCCCATCTTCCCCCAGCACATGCATGCAGCCACACCGCACACCCCAGCACCACACACAGAAAGGATCCTCTCATGGTCTCTTTCAAAGGGTTTATTGGAATTAATATTTACATCTATTGCAAATGGTTAATAGGCAACAAAGGACAGAGCTCCCCTCCCCTCCCCGAATGGAGGGAGAGCAAGGGACTAAGTGCTCATCTCCCCCACCCTCCATCTGCAAGCACAGGGCAGTGGGAAGTAGAGACACCCCCCCACCAGCAGTCCCTAAGCTCCACCCAGAGCCAGCAGGAGTTGCCCAGCCTCCTTCCCTCCACCTCCACCAGGTGGAGTGTTAATCTCAGGCCAGGCCCCTCTCGTCAGACTCCCAACTCCTCAGCACCATTCTGTAAAGTCTCAGAGTAGCTCAAGAGACCCAGAGGGAGCCTGCAGGAGAACGAAGCTATGGGGTATGGACAGTCTGCTACCCTCACTGATGGGGCCAGGGAACGCCCTCTTCCCCCCAGACACTACTCAAGCACTGCACGGAGTTCTGGGCAGAGGGGAGCACTTTGTGGGTGCAAGGCATGCTGAGTCCTGGCCCTCGCTGTCCTAAACCTGTAGGGTAGAGTCTGAGGTATGACAGCAAAGAGGGGCTCAATCTGCCCTCCTCGGTGAGCCTGAACTCCACCCAGCTCAGAGGGGGCCCTGCCTTCAAAAGGAGCAGCCAACAGCCTCATTCCAGAGCACGCAAAAGAAATCCCCTCCCCGCCGTCATGGGGAACATGGATCTGCCTCTTCTGGGACAGGAGCTAGGGAAAGACGTACATTCCCCCCCGGCTCCAGGAGCACACAGAGATTCGGGGCAGAGGGCCTGAAACCCCCCAGACAGGTCTAGTTCTTGCCTTCCCTGGCAGCTGGGGCTGCCCACCCCTCTGTAGGCACATTCCCACTCTCAAAGAGAGGGGGTAAATGGCTGGCTCAGCTACCCGCCACTGCCCTAGGATCAGTGAGAAGCCACAGTGAGTGCTGGGAAGGTTTCCCAGATGGATGCCATGGTAGGGGTGAGGTTATTAATAGGACTGCAGCAGACTATAAAGCAAACTGAGAAAAAGAACCCGTGTCCCTTCAGCCCTCACCTTCCAGGACAACCAAATAGCCCAGTGCCCTACAGGACCCATAGGCGAGCGTGCCCAAAACCAGGCAGTTCCCAGGCTCAGCTGGCCCCACCCCTTTGTGACTTTCCAGCAATTCTGGGCTGGAGTGTGGAGGGCAGCAGCTGTGTTTCTCTTACCAACCGCTTCCTCTCACTCCTGTGCTGGAGGGAGCAGGAGAATGCCCAGAGTCTACCTTTCCCTCGAGAGCAGCTCAGTCCCAGGGGGAGTCAGGCACAGACGGTGTGGAAGGCTCCAGGCCTCTTGCAGGGGGCTGATGCTGCCCTGCAATGCCCAGATTTCTCCCGGCAGCAGTGGAGGTTCCTCCATTATGGCTTTTTCAAATGCTGGCAGGGGTTGGGTATGATTTACTGAGAACTCCTTAAACAAGTATGCTCCCCTGTATCTTGTATCCCGGAGAAATACCTCACCTCCTTTCCCCCATGAGCGAAGATATTGGCCTTACGTGCTACTACCAGAGCTAATGGAACTGACTGCACAGGGCACCGGGCAGATAGGCCATGGAGGCCACTATGCCAGGAGACGTATCACACCATTATCAGAACCCAAGAGGAGATGACATTTAGTGGGCAACACAGCCAAGCTGGTCAGGGTGCCCCGGAAGTTCTCTGAGCTCAGTTTGGTCGTGCTGGTAGGGAAGGCTGATGACTCCAGCATGGAGTAGACGCCAATCTTGTTGGCCACAGTGCCAGTCACCACTTCACTGCCGTAGAGGTCAAAAGCATGGATGGGGTCAGAAGCAGATTTATACTGATGCAAAGGCTTCTGCTCCAGTTCCTTCCAGACAGTCAGGGAGTGATCAGAAGATGAGCTGATTAGCACACTGCCCTCTGCAGCCTGCAGGAGAGAAAGTGCCAGTGAATCAGTGTTTCTGCGCTAAGACCACCCCTTGCCTGAGAGCCCAGCTCTTCTCTCCAGAGATCACAAGACCCTGATCCTGCAAACAGGAGTAGCACTGAGCTCCTCTCACCAGGTCACCTACAGCATCTCTTGCTGGCAAAACCTTGTCAGTCCTAGACACCCTCCCACCTCAGGTTCATGAGTGCAGTCTGGCAACTGGCATTCTCCCAAGGGACTAACTACAGCGTTCATCTCTGCCTTGTCTGACAGCCCTCTCCCTGCACATCGGGGGCTTGCCCCTTCCTCTGTCAGCCTGTTACTATCACAGAGTGGGCACCACTGCCAGACTCTCTCCTCCCCAAGCCCAGGTCCCCAAAGCACAACCCCGCTTAGGGCCCAGCTGAGACCATGCAACACACTGCACTGAGGAGAGCAAAGGGCTGGGGCCGCTGCACTCTGGCTACCAGTGCTGCGAGAGAGTAAACAACCCACGCAGGTGAACTTTATTTAACCTGAACTGGGTCAAGGACACAAAAACGCCAGTGCTGCTCCCTCAGGGCAGGTAAATATGGACAAGAGTTACTCATTAGAATGAGGTCCTGAGCAGGGAGGGGCTGCAAGCCTCAGGGAGAGAGCAGCACTCTCTCATCCTACCCAGCTCACATGTATGGCCTGCCCCTCACAATGTCCACACCTGCTCATCAGCAAGGAGACCAGGGATCTGCTGGCTCAGACAGAACGTGAGCTGGAAGAACCTAGTGCACCAAAAGTCACTGACAGCCCCAATCCCAAGGCAAAGCCCTGGCAAGGGCGCGACAGAGGTGGCCTTAAAATAAAAAATAAGTCAACCAAGAGCTGAAAAGACTTCTGAGGAGTGGGGGAAAGATGACAAATGGGCATGTCTACCCACTGCCCTCTGAATACTGCAGGAGCCACCGGCAGCAGGACACCTCACCACAGCCCTGTTTTTCCGCTGCCGCAAGGCTCAGCAGGATCCGCACAGCCAGCTCTCAGCCTTTAGCGCCGTCTGTGGTCCCCCACGTGCGGGGCAGCCTGAGCCCTATTCCAGCCTCTCACCTTTATCTGCAGGATGTCTCCCTCATGGGCTGGCCACCCCCTCAAGATGAGCCCAGTCCTGGTGTCCAACAGCACAATGAATCCAGATGAGAAGCCAGCCATTACACTGCGCCCGCTGGGACTGACAGCCAAGCAGCGGATTAGCCCAGCACTCACGCCACTGGCCAGACGGAACTCGTGCTACAGGAGACAGGTACAGGCAGGAGTAGCCCCAGTTACTGAATGACAGGAGAAGATGCAGGGAAGGCCTGGATGGCAGGCCTAGCTCACCAGCCTCCCCTTGTGGGTACCCAGGCACACACGGACTGGGAGTAGCAATGACTGGCCATACAAGCACCTGGGAGGTAGGTACAGGTGTGGAACAGATCAGGGAGAGGGTGGCCCACAACGTCTAGAGATAGCAAAGACCCTGGTACCTGTAATCCTGGCTTCCTGTGGTCAATGAAGCGCAGCACAGAGTCAGCACTGGCCACAGAGATGCTGCTGTGGGGAGAGGGCATGGTGGTCACGGCAGTGATGGGAACTTTGCTGTCCAATGCATCAAAGGTCCGGAGAAGTTTACCTTTGAAAAGAACAACAAGCTAAGTGCACCAGCGCAGCCTGCCTACCTCACGGCAGCAGGGCAGGATACCTGCTCCCAGAACCAAAAGACAATTCCAGTCCTTGTGTGCATCTCATCACTGCACTGCTGCAAGGACACCCATGATGTCAGGAGGGTGGAGATGGAGAAGGAAGGGAACAGAGCAGTCTCTAGGGGAAAATCATCTGGAACCAGCAACCCAGGACACCTCTACTCCAGTCTCCTGCCTCTAGTGACAGACTAGACTTGCTGCTTCAGAGCAAGGGACCCCTCTGTCCTATAGGTAAGATTCTGCCAGGAGCAGGAGGAGAACAGAATCACTCTGTCTTACTCTGCATAGAGGCCCCAGCCAGCTGTTCCTCATGAAATGGAGAGGGCAGGGCTGGATTTCCTATAGGTGCAGATGTACAGATCTAGCCTGGTCCTTCTCCATAAGTATAAGCCGACCTGCTGAGTACAGCTCAGCCTCTCACCCTTCTCCTGGCTTCTCCTCTCTACAAACACTGCACCAGCCGACGCCCCCTCACCTGTGAACTGGTCCCAGACATGAACAGTACCATCGCAGCTCACCACCTGCTGCGGGGCCTCCAGCTGGCTCACGTAGAAGACAGATTTCTTGTGCTGAGCATATGTGAGCCGTGGCTCTGTCTTGTTGGTGCCATCCCCAGAGTTGTAGAGGGGCCAGAGGCAGACAGTTTTATCTTTGCTGCCACTCAGGAAGAAGTCCTCACAGCTGAGTGGTGCCACACACTTGATGGCCCCCATGTGCCCCAAGAAGCTCTGCAGTTTAATCTGGTGGAAGTGGAAGCAGGGGTCATGCTGGCTTACCCCAATCTCGTACTGCCAGTAGGCCAGCCAGTTCCCACATAGCATGTGGGCACTGCGGGGCAGATCCTGCTTCAGGGCATTCTCCTCACTGGCAGAAGAGGGGCAAAAGCCATCAGCTCTGGGGCTGAAGCAGAGCGAGCCAAAACTCGCATGCTGTGTGTCCGCAGGGACTTGAATGCGGTTTCCCACCAGCATGCTCCCAAAGGTGCCCGAGTGACTGTCTTCATGGTGACTGGAACTGGGTTCGCTGCCTCGGGCATCCTGGTCCAAGCAGGCTGTGCCCAGTGCTGGCTCCTGACTGACCAAAGGCAGGCTCTTTGGGTTCACGCTCTCCAGGTACAAGTTGGCCAGTCTCCCAACCAGCAAGTGGTTAGGGACAATCATCCGGATAACATCACCTGAAAGTACAGAGCACAGCTCTGGGAGAAAGAACCTCTCCCCAGCCTCCCCATCTCCCTGAGCAAGAGCACAAGGCTCACAGAGCATCCAGTATTCTGCTGGCCCAGGGCCCGCTCCAGATACCGTCACCTACATGTCCGTCCTGGTCAGAGGGGCAGGGCGATCTTCCATCCCCTGCAGGCAGGGCAAGGCCCATATGATGTCCTAAGGGTTTATTCCTGTCCGTCAAGGCTGCATTATGGTTAAGGGCTCAGGCACAGAGCAGATGCTGCACTTGGACCCCAGACCAGGCATGTAACACAGAGTGCAAGGCAAGGACTGTTGGCACGAGGCCCCAGCAGCAGAGAGGAGGTAGCTGAAGCATACCTAGCAGGCAAGAGAAGGGGACATAGGTGGTGTAGGCCATCTCTGGGCTAAAAACTTTCTGTAACTCTGCCAGCGTGGCGGGGTCCCAGGGCAGCACTCTCCCATCTGAGAAGGGCACCTCCAGCTCAGGCATCTCACCAGGGCTCAGTGACTCTGAAGACAGACCCTGAACAAGAGAAGACAGATGATTTCCAGTGAGACCAGCCCCTCACGTGTGCCGTGGGCACCAAGAGCTGCAATGTCCTTGTGCCCACAGCCCCATGGGGAAGAGGGAGACAGAAGCCACTGACAGTCACTAACCTGCTCTTGCAGTTCTTGCAGCAGCGAGAAAGCCCCAAAGAAGGTTCCTACAGTGTCACTCAAGTGCTGCTGCACCATCTCCTGCCCAATTCGCAGGCAGATCAGGGCAATTAAACTGATGGTCTTAACACACAGGAGAGTGCGGGCCTGGGCACCACTAGGGAAACTGAAGAGAACACATCAGTCACCATCCCACCCCACAGACCAACAGTGTGCACCCATTTAGTGGTTCTTGCCCTCCAGGTGCACAGGGGAGAGACAGCACTGTCAGAGAGCTCCAGAGAGATGAACTCAGGATGGCATAAGGAGAGCCCACCAGGGAGGGATGGGGCGGAATGCCAGAATGAGCCCCCATAGTCCTGAGCCCACCCCTGCCCAGGAGAGCTTTATCCCAACCCTTTAGATTGCACATGACTTTTTAATCCACACCAGGCAGAGGAAATGCCAGGGTTTGGTGGGTGCCGACTGGTCCCTGGGAGTGGTGACTCTCTACACGCACCCAATGGCAGGCGAGGTCAGGAAGCCCAGTACTGGGAGCAGGACGTCCTGGCTGATCTTGGGAAGAATGTCCATCAGGGTGGTATCTGAAAGGCATACGATTATCTTCTGGGTCAGAGTCACAGCTGCCAGCAGCCCAGCCTCCTTCCTGCTGTTTAGTCGGCCAGAGCCAACCCCACTGCTAGGGGCAACCTGGAGGGCAGAAAGAAGAGTCGAGTGGCTGTAAGCTCTCTCCATTACCATCTCCCATCCCGTGGTTACCAGCCTCCCTGCATAGGTCGGACAAGCCACATTCTGGAGCAGTTCCCAAGGAATTCATGCTTGCACCTCTCACAGCCTCCAGAGGAGCTTCCCACTCCTGCTCTAGCACCGAGCCCCACCAGGGACCAACAGACTTCAGGGAGAGGCTGAGCCCAAAGCCCTCATCTGCTAGAAAGACCCTGAAGCCAGGAGGAGGGAGAGTGGTGAGAACAAAGCACTTCAATTCCATGGTACAGACAGTGTCTGCCTGCAGGATATTAAGGCCTGGAGTCTGAGTGGAGGAAGCAGAGAGAAAAGGATGCCCTGACCTGCCCCAGCCTTCAGTTTGCCCAGCGCACAGGCCTGAGCACCACTGGGCCATGCCAGGATGCTAGCAGATCATCCTAGGAACCGGACTCCTGGGCCAGTGTCATTCAAATGAGTGATATAGGATTCAACGCCAGCTCCTGGACCTGGCTCCATTCTGAGGGGCCAGCCCAGCACGCTTCACAGCTGGAAGAGCAGTCTCTGTCCAGAATCCCAGAGGTCAGGCTTGGAATGTAAGTGACCATTTTCTCTGCCTTAAGGGCACTGTCTACAGCAGAGCTCTGGCCACAGTTACATCAAAAAACTTTTAATAATGCTAACACCAAAGGCATCCTTTCTAGATTATCCGCCCTTCAAACCATGCTCTTACCCAGGGGTGGCCACCCTGAACCTGAGAAGGAGCCAGAATTTACCAATGAACATTGCCAAAGAGCCACAGTAATACGTCAGCAGCCCCCCATTAGCAGCTCTCCACTCCCAGCACCTCCCACACACCGGCAGCCCTGCCGATCAGCGCCTCCCCAGCCATCCCTGCACCTCCCAATCAGCTGTTTCGTGGGGTGCAGGAGGCTGGTGGGGGCGGGGGAGGAGCAAGGGCATAGCAGGCTCAGGGGAAAGAGTGGAATAGGAGCAGAGCCAGGGGTTGAGCAGTGAGCATCCCCTGGCACAATGGAAAGTTGGTGCCTGTAGATCCAGCTCCCGAGCCAGCGCCTATACAAGGAGCCGCATGTTAACTTCTAAAGAGCTGCATGTGGCTCCAGAGCCACAGGTTGGCCACCACCACTCTTACTCAAGACTAAGGGCAGAGACCTGTTCACACTGAAAATGGGAACAATTCTCAGTGGCAGCTTCCAATCACAAGTTATGTTTCTTCCCAGAACAGAGAGAGAGAGAGCGCAAGCGAGAAAGACAGACAGACAAGAGGCTAAAGCAAATCAACTGTTAGCAGCTGGAGTTATGTTAGCAGCTGACTGGAGAAATTAAGAATCCCCTCCAGGGCAAATGGCTCACAGACAGCTGGTAGGAAAAAAGGGTTAACTCAGCGACTCCCAGGCTCCTATGCTGACCACTTGCATGCTAAAGCTGCTTGAAAGTTTCCATAAAGTTTTTATTGAAAAGTGGCCTTTTTTCAAAACCAAATTTTCCCACAGAAATACAATCAGCATTGTCAAAGTTTTTCATGAATTGTTGTGCCATTCCCCACCCACAATTTTTAATCAAAAAATATTAGGAAAATGGTTACTGAAATTCTTCATGTAGCAAGAGTCTGTAAGTAGAAAAGTAACAACTATTTAAAAGAATAAAAATGGGTCTGTTTCGAACACCTCAAAACAAAATCAAGGTTGATTTTTTTTAAACAGATTACCATTTTTTGATCACCTCTACTGAACACTTTGCCAAATAATCAACAGGAGCAACTAAGAATTTCAAACCAAGAAGTCCGCAAATCTTGCTAATCTTTCAGTATGGAATTGAGAGGCAGACGCCTTCAACCCCTCCTGGGCCTGTCCCATATGTACGGAGTGCAGAACTCTTACACCAAGAGCTCCTGGAGAGCGAGGGTTTCCAAACAGGAAATCCCTACATTGCACCCATGGGCATCACTGACAGGAAGTGGGAACTCACTCCTGAAATAGGTAGTTCTGGCTCTGGCTGCATCAGCAAAGTGCTCTCCCTGCCAACTCCCAGCCAAGCAGCAGCCCAGCAGGACACTGCTCAGTTTACAATGCCCAGGATTAAACACAGCAAAGGCAGCTCTCTCAGCAGCACATGATAAGGGCCTGTGCTGTATATCATCCCTCCCGTGTGTGTGCAGCTCAACATTTGATGCAGCTCTCACTTCATCACATGTATGAACAGCTACAAGTAAAGGAGAAAGACAGGGCACTGACCAGGTAGCTGATGTAGGGCAGGTACTGATAGGTCAGAACAGGCTCTCCATACAAGTATGCCATATATATGAGACAGGCCAGGACCGGCTTGGACACCTGGTCCCCCAGCACTGGTCGCTTCTGGTAGATGTTTCCGGCATTCAGGGGACTGTTCTCCTCGTTGCTTGGTACAAACTGCTGTCTGGTAGGACCTGCCAGAGAGACAGCTCAGTGAGCTGAGAGAGACACTGTGCTGAATCCCAAAGGGCACATCCACCCCAACACTCAAATGCGGGGCCTGTCCACACTGCCCCCACTCCCCAGCCATGCAGGTAGGTCTGCACCTTCCAGGGGAGGGCAGTATTCACAGCATATTGCTCTGGGGCACAGTCAGAGGAGCAGCCCTTCAAAGCGCCTCTACAGCAGGTGGACGGACATTACCAATATAGCACGATGTGAGGAGACGGAGCAGGTTCCTGGCAATGTAACGAGATGTCACAGTAGGGCCCAGTTTGGCCGAGAGCCACCTCACCATCTTACAGGCTGTGTCTGCAAAACAAGAGCGCAGAGTCGGAGAAGGAGCAATAATCTACCACTCTGCAAGCTGCCCAGACCCTGCCCATGGGACACTTAGAGCCTCAGTCCTCACCAGAGCTCCCTACATAGCTGACTCCTGACCTGCAGCATCACCTGGGCTTCTGTCAAGCACCCTGCCAGCGGCATCAGCCAAGCAGCAACATCAGACTCCATCTACCACCCTATTAAAGTCTCCATTTGATAGGTTCAGATTTGCTCTGATTACTTTCCTGGAGAATTCAGGAGCACATCCAGAGCTGGTTCCAGCTCCTCCTGCACAGGATTGGCTTCCCATCTCCCCCTTCCATTGCTGCACCAGGCACTCACCACCTCAGACAGACAGACAGTATCTAAGTGCAGTTCTTACCCAGGAGAATTGTCTGCTCTTTATCTTCAGAGTGGTCATGCAGCTCCTGCTCATCCCCCACCTCTGGCTCACTGTGGTCATCAGCCAGGGCAGCATCCATGGAAGCACCAGTGCCCCCTGACAGGGTAAGCTCTGTAGCAACTGTGGCCTCCTCCTCCTCCACCTCCTCCTCTTCAGAGTCTTCACTCTGCTTCAGGTCCTGACTGCTGTCCACAGACTTCAGGCTACTCCTGTCCTTCTGGGAATCCCCATCTGCAGGTCTGTCCTCTCCCAGCGACACTTCACTGGCGCTGCTTTTGTCACTCAGCCGCCCAAGGCTAAGCAACTCCTGCTCCTGACGCTGCAGGGACTCGCTGACATAGAGGCCACTCTGGAAATCCTCGTTCTCTGGCAGATAGGCCTGGTCGTGGAAGCTGACTCCAGACGTGTAATCCAAAAGGTCGAGTGCCATGGAACCATGATCCACATCCATTTTGATCTCTTCCTCAAACGCACAGGAAACTGGACTGCCTCCTCCACTCTCCTCATCTTCTGCCGTTCCCAGAAGGGACTTACTTTCTTCCTGGGAGCTCTCAACACCAACAAGGATCTGCAGGATGTGAGCCAGCAGATTAGAGAGGAAGGACTGCAGCCCGAGACGCACCATTAATTGAGCCACAAAGCAGTCTGTATACAGGTAAAACCGGCCATGGAGGCAGCAGGGATTCTCATATGCACTAATCAAGGGCTTGAGCAGGTACTTGTTTGTATTCTTGGGGCCCAAGGCTTTAGCTATGGGTTCAAACAGGTACCAGGCTGTATAGACTGCAGTGTTCTCCTCCGACATCAGAGATAAGATGAAGGGCAGCAGGATCTCCAAGCCTTCAGGAGTGATTTCACAGAGGATCCCCTCCAGTTGCTGGTACAGCTGGAAAACAAGCTCACGGCCTTGACTCTCATCCTCCACTTTCTTTGACTGGTAGGTGAAAATGAATTTGTGCAGAGATGGGAAATATGGAGGGAAGGGAACAACTGAGCTGAAAGGGCTAAGGAACTGCGAGGGGCTGGGTGGTGGGAGACCCTGGGAAACAGGGTTGTACTCAAAAAGCTGGACTGTGTTCTTGGCCACCTTGTTCTTTAGAAGTCTCCCCTCAGGCATGTTCAGCTGCAGCAAAGTATCCAGCATGTGCTGGAGTGGGGCTGGGATCTCCTTCGGCTGATACTGGCAAAGATTCCGAATGGTCAGGAACCGCTCCAGGAGGGATGCATCTGGCTTCAGGGTGCGTACCCTTGGCGCAAACACAACCTCAGCTATCAGAACTCCCAGTGCCTGCATGTCTCTCTGGAAAAGATCTGAGAGGCCCAGCGGCAGCTCCACCAGCGGCTGCTCCATCAGCTCCATCTCACTGTTTAAGCCTTTAACCAAGAAGTTGTCCAGTTTTTCCAGCTCCTCCAGGGCCTGGACAGGATTAAAACCATCAGGAAGCATAATCTTCATCTTGTCCCTGTCAGCTTGAGCCACACCAGGCTTACTCCTTCGATTAGGCCGGACACTTAAGGTTTTGCCTTCTGTAGCATAGGCAGGGAGGTTGGAGGGCTGAGCTGAAGGCGTGCAGGGACAGGGCTGGTCAGCAGCTCTGCCAGCTGCAGGAATGGAATCCAGAGCTTCAGTGCCTTGCTCCAAATCATCCTCACCGCTGATGGATTTTTCACCAGACCAGCTGGTTTCACAAGGTGTGGCTTCCAAGACCAGCCCATTAACTCCATCACCCATCTGACCCTGGACATCCTCTAGGACTACTGTCTCTCTGGCATTCTGGATGAGAGGTCGAGCAATGACTGGAGCTTCAGCAGGAACGTATGCAAATCCCACCATGCGCCTGGGATGTGGCTGGTCAAAGAGTTGCACCACTCCATAGCTGGTCAGATGGGTGTGGTTGTCTACCAGATGGAGGCATACATTTTTCTCTTTGACAGCATCCTTCCCCAGCAGCTTGTAGCCAAAAGTGAGGTCAATCCAGTGGTGGAGATCCTGAGAGACTTCTCCGCTCTCCAGCAGCATGCGATGGACTTCAATGAACTCCTCATAGGAGCTGCACCAGGATGGCACATCTAGGTCAGGCATGTCAGAATGAATGGATTTAAAGATGGTGGGGTCTGTGTAGAACTCAGGGATACACTCATCTGGAGTCCAGCTCTGCATGCGCTCCATGCTGGCTGGATATTCATTTGGCTCCCACTGCGATCTCACATGACAGCACAGCACAGCTTTGGGTGTCCTCCGGGCAGTGTAGACGTAGTAGGTGATGTCTGAGAGGACGTCAGAGATGTGGTGGGGCACATGGAGCTGTTCTCCACTTGATCCTCCAGCTGCAAACGCTTGCTTGGTCATCTCATAGGTGAAGTCCAACTGCTTGTCTCCTTTATTGAGGCGGAACTTGGATTTTCTTAGGTCTCTGAACTTGCCATTTTTGGTGGTGAAATCCACCACCCAGGGGAGAACTGGGTGGTAGTTGGGGTCTCCCATTCTCCGTCCAGACAGGCGATTCAGCTGCATAAGGTAGTGGAAGTTACTGACTCGCCCATGCACCCAATCCAGCACAAGGCCCCTGAGCTCCTCCTGGCAAGCTATGCGCCTAGCCTCCTTCCCAGTCCACTCCACAGCCCTGCTTTTTTGAGCCCTTTGTTCTTCATCAGCTCTCAGATCCCTCTCTTCCTCCTCCAGTTTCTCATACTCGCGGAGGTTAATTCTGAGCCGGCTGCACAGCTTCTCATCAACTGCCACATCACGAAGGGAGACGGGACCACATGCCAGCCCCGCTTGGTGACAGGCCCTCATGGCCTGCAGGACATGGAAGAGGATGAAAAGGACTTTGGCATGGCTGTTGGTGAGCTTTGCAGGGCTGAAGGTCACAATGTCATGCAAGCAATACTGCACATACGGGTAGATGATGTATAGCATGTTGGCTGACTCCAGAAGAGCTTCTGCTTGGAGGATGTTTGGGCAGGAGGACGTCCCCTTTGTGGCTGTAGAACAGTCTTTGCCAGTAGAGGCATACTGGACACTCCTACCTACCTGGAGAAAAGGGCAGCCATAGATCTTCTGAAGAGCCACTCTGAGCAGGTCCAGGGCCAGCACTGTGGGCGGAGTGTGAGCATGACAATACGACTGCACATACAGGCGGTGAGCTCTATGCCACAAGTTTCTATAATTCTGGGAAGCAACATTCTGCATGAACCCATGGAGTGTTTCCAAGCGCCCGTTCCGATCGTCCTGCGCACTGTGGTGCAGAGTCAGTGGATAAGCCAACCTCTCTTTCCTCAGACCATGGATTTCCACTCTCGTCCAGCCAGCTGGCAGCTTCTGCACAGAGTGCTGAAGGAACGTCCTCACCTCCACCTCACTCAGCCCCTCAGGCCGGGGGCACAGAGTGGGCAGCACCCTGCGCTCCTTCAGGCTCACTAGCCACCTCACCGAGACAAAGGCAATGAGATGGGTCCCCTCAACAGCAGCAGTGAGCTGCCGGTGGTCAATATTCAGGTCTTTTTCCACTCTCCTAAGGAAGCACTCCATGCTGGTAAGGCACTGGCAGAGTTCCACAGCTCAGCGGTCTCTGTAGGAAACAGACACACTTTAAATGACACAGGCAGCTTGGAGGCTGCGATTCCACCTATCCCCCTGGGGCTCTCGGACTCTCCTCGGTCACAGGGCAGATCTACACGCCTGGCAGCCGAGGCAGACAGACTCACGCTAAGGGCTGGGGCTAGCACTGCTGGAAGCAGGGAGTCCAGTGGCTCAGCATGCTGGGGGCTAGTCCAGGCTCTGCCTTTAGCAGACTAGCTCAAGCCCTGCTCGTGCGAGTCTGTCTGCCCTGGCTGGGAAGCTCACTCCCCGCCGCAGTGTAGACAGACCTAGGAGCTCCTGAACGGGGGTCGCCTGAGGCGGGTGCCTCACCACTCTGCCATGGCCACAGGGGTAGCCAACCTGGGCTCAGGAGTGCGGCGGCAGCGCCATTAAACCTGGGCAGGAGCGCCACACAGCCCGGCCCCGGCCCTGCCCAGTCGCTGCCAGCCCCACACCAGCCCGGCTCGGCCCGGCGCTCTGCGGCAGCCGGGGCTGCGAGGAGCCGGGCGGGGCGGGCAGGGCCGGCGGCTCTAGGGACGCGCGGCGGGCGAGGCAACCGAGCTGGGTCCCGCGCGCGCGGCAGCAGCGCCCGAGCCAGGCGGAGGACACGAGACCGGACCGGCGGCCCCCCTCCACTGGGGCCGCGCGGCGCGGGCTCCACGGGCTGAGACGGGCCGAGCCTTAGCCCCGGCAGGCGGGGCGGCGGGCCCGTGCCATGTTGGATCAGCTGATGCCAGTCACATGAGGCCGCTTCTCCGGGAACAAACTCCACGTGGCGGAGGCGCCGGTCCCGCCGCCCGCCCATCTGCCGGGGGTCCGCAGAGCCCCGGGGCGGGCCTTGGGGCCTGGCGCCGCTGCCTGGCCCGGGGACGCGCTAGGGCTCCTGGGGAGCCCGCGTGTTTTGGGAGCGAAGAGCAGCCGCAGAAAGCGGCCCGCGCCAGCAGCCCACCGGGGAGGCGTGTGATCGTCCTTAGTTCTGGTCCCCGCCCCTGCTCCTGCCCCAGGGGACCCTAATTTCTAGCATACAAAGGACCTGAGGTTGCAGATGGGTAATGCTAGTACCGGGCCTTTCCCTTCAGCCTTGAGCTCCCGCACAGGCTTGCCCCCTACGCCCACCTCCTTCACCTGGACACCGCCCCGGGGTGCAGCCCCAGAAAACCAACGTTCCAGTACTTCCCACGTGTGACCCCACCCCGGCTGCTGGGCACAAGCTGTGTGCTCTGCAACATCCTAGTCTCACCCTGATGCTGGACAGACTCGTTTCTGGTACTGGACAGGGACAACCCTTCCCCAAAACAGGGTTGGCTAGCTTAAAACCAGGTGAACGGCCTGCCTAGGGCCCCCTGCCCCTCCAAATGCATGGCATCCTCCAGCTTTATCCAGCTTCTGGGGCCATCGCCACAGGGCTGCTGGATAGGTCCCGATAGCAATTCCCTGCATGTCTGGCCTTCCTCACCTTGAACAGAACCTTTTCATTCCCCAGCTTGGCCTGGGAAAGGGACAGAAGCTGCAGCAAGGACAAGTATTAGGATGATGCTGTATAGAGAGATACTGCTGTGCAGACTGACGCACTAGTGCAGGACTCATGGGGTTGCATGGCTGTGAGCCACACTGGGCCAGAAGTGGTCAAGTCGCTACAGAAACAAAAGCAGCACAGAACAACATGGCCCACTCCTCCATCCACAGCAAGGAAGTGGGGAAGTGAGCTGATGCAGTGTGGTCAGAGTAAACAGCCAGACAGTGCCCACACAACTCTGCAGCATGCCTTGGCGCCGCTGACGTGCAACCTGGCCTTGCAGTTTCAGTCCTGAGCTCTCCGGACACCTCAATAGTGATTTTCAGCCTGGGACATCTAGCACATACCCTTCTCCCCCACCCAAATAAAGGCTACTGACCCATCTCTGTTCTCCATATTCTCTCCCTTCCCTAGACCCTCCCTCCCCACACAGGCTTTTCTAAGCTTTTAATTTGGGGGCAAATTCATGCCAGTGGGATGCTGAGCAGGGCCGGGAAGGAATCCCATCTGGCTCTTAGCACTTGGAGACCCTCTGATGAAAGGCAGAGGGGTTTTTATTAGTTTCACCTGTTGGAAGGTTTGGTGTAAGGCAGACAATTTGATGCACGTTCATTTGCATGCGCAGTGCAGGGCTGTGTGACACACTCCTACAGCACCATGTTTTCTGCTAGGCTGCTTGTGTGTGGAATGGCCATGTACCATGCTGTGTGCACAGAGCCCTTTTCACAAACAGTCACTTCCACAGGGAAGCAATGGCTTATTTTCTCTCACCTGAGTTAGGGACTTTGGGGATCCTGTGAGCTGACCGCGGGACCTGGGACAGAGGCAAGCGAAGTGGAGTGGCAGCTGCTCTGGAATCTGCCTGGTGGCCCAGAGAAAGAAACAGAGGAAGAGAGAAAGCAGAAGCTGGGAGCGACAGTGTCATGAATCCACTCCTGCACCACTAGCACATCCTGTGAGCTCCTTGTTCAGGGCCCTGCAACCACCACAGCTTCTTATTTACTTGCTTACGTCAGCTTTCATGGGTAAGTGGGTTTTTGTTTTAGTGCAAGAAAAGATTCCAGGGTAAGCAGGCAGCATCTATTAGCCCTGAGTAGGCAGGGCCCTCTGTGGGGGAGTGTCAGACACTGCATGATGTGGATTACTTTTAATGAGACTTTTCATATGTGGTGGGCTAAGTTCATGGTGCTGAGCCTGCAGCCCTATCTGTGTACTTCAGTTCCAGTTACACCTCCTTTCCTAGGCCTTGGGGTTTGGGATGCAATTTTTCTTTCTTTGCCCCACAACCTCTCAGTGGCACCTGCTCAGCTGCATCTGGTGCTGTGGCCGGATGTTCCCAAGGTCCTGCTCTGGCCACACCTGTTCTCACTGATATTGATTAAGGGACTTGTGCAACTTCTGCTGAGTAAATTATTTGTGGGGGTGAAACAACCTTCAAGGCAGCAGGAAGGTCAATGAAGAAACAAGGGACAAAACGGGCTGTAAATCACCATGGTGTGTCATTCAGAGGAAGCCCAGGTACTGATAGACACCCCCCCCCGCCCCCCGGGCAATTGGGATCAGCAGGAAGAGGTGTGGGATGGCCTGCCCTTTGGGCATTGGACCACCTTATATGGTGGCCAGTGCAGGATGCCTAATCCACCTGCAGTGCTGTCCCCTGGGGACATATTTCTGCCTGACCCCTTCCTGGGATCAGTTTATAGCCTGGAGCAAGAGATCAATATAGCTCTTGGTTGTTGTGCCCCTGCTGGCATCACTTCAGGTGCTGTTCTCATTCACGTTCCATACAAAGCAATGTTCAGGGAGCGGTAAGCCTGCCTAGTAAAGCACTCCTAGATCAGAAAGGCCAGTGACCCACGTGCACCCTTAACCCAGTCTCAGGCATGTCTGCTTACTGCACTCATCACGCTTATATACTGTTTCTCCCACCAGACAACAGAGACTAATCTGTGAACGCTATCAGAGACATCTCTGTGCTGTGGCCTGGCCTGGACCTGACTGGGAGGCCTCCAAGACATGGTGATTGGGAAGTTCTTTGGAGTAAGGTTTTTGCCTTGTGGGTGGAGGGGTTTGGAGCCAGGGATTTAGTCCCTGGGAGGCAGTCTAGGTTTGCTTTTGGGCCAGACTGTCGCATGCATTGGAGGCGTGACCGGAGGGTTCCCCTGTGGAATGTCATCAGTGGTTATGTGTGTATGAGAGGCACCCAAATGCCTTGGAGGATGGTGGGATAGACACTGCTTCTTGCTGCTCTGGTGCCCTATGTCCCCACTAGACTGTCTTGGTCTAGTCGTCAGCTGTCATGCTTCCTGTGTGGTGGTTTGTGAGTGCCAAGGGGTGAGCTGCGTGCTGGGTGTGTAGGGCAAAGATGTGGCTGGCGGTGCTCCTAGAGGGAGGTGGTGCTCCACCTCTGCACAGGGCTGCTGAGGTGGGAAGCCATTCTCTGTGAGTGCAGCTGGGGATTTCGGCTGCTCCGCTGAGCGGGCTGGAAAGCACTGCCCAATTAACAATCCTGCTTCTTGCCCGTGCATCTGCCCTGGACGTCCAGCCCTGGGTTGGAGCATCAGAAATGCTGCTGCTGAGGGCCAGAGCCTGAGAATAATGGACTGGAAATGTTAACTCCTCGTCTCTTCTGTATTTGCTCATGAGCTAAACATGAAATTGCAGGGGATGGAGCCTCTGGCCTGCATCAGTTCAGCATCACTGAGCCTCTGTCATGGCTCCCATCAGAAATCAAGTTATTCTCTCAAATGCACAGGTTGCTCTGAGTTGCAGAGCCCCTTGGGCTGCATCATTCTCTGCCCCCTCCCAGGACTACCACTGCCAGACCCTGCTCACTGTGACGTCTCTTTCCCTGCCTGTGCCCAGGGCTGTCCTGCTGCAGGCTGCTGAACCTTCTGCAGAGAATAGCCATTGGCCTTTGCTTTGGGTATCCTGGGCTCTGTCTTCCTCAGGTTTCTGCTTTGCTTTGCCTGCTCTCCTAGGACTGGGGATGTTCTCACTCCTGTGCCCACAGGGGTGCATCCAGAGCGGTGAGGTGCCGCCTGCCCCAGCAGCCAAGTGAAGCCTTTCTCCCCACAGCATCCCTCCCACACACCCTCTCCAAGTCCTCCATCTCCTCACCCAAAGGGTTAGTCTTTAATGCACAATCTTTGGTCTCTGTGGTTCTCTCTGCTTCTGGGACTGGCACGGAAACTGCCGCAGCTCCTCCCCCAGGCTGCTGCTTCACATGCTGTAGCCACCCCCACCCTCTCTCACTACCAAAGCAGAAGGTTGAAGCTTGCCATGCTAGAAACCTGTCCTCTCTGGAGGGAGGTCTGCTGAGGAAGTCTGGACAGCGTGGGCCCCGGGGCTCAGCTCCTTCCTCTCCTTAGGGCTGTGTGTGATTCAGCCCCCCAGAGTCTGTAGTGGAGCAGGGACCTGTGATCCAAGAAGGCACTGTCCTGGCCATGCTGCCATGGGCGGGGGTGTTGGGCTTCCTCCTGCTGCTCATCCTCCTGCGTGTCCGGGTTTGGGTCCCAAGCAGCTCTGGGGCCCAGCTGGTCTGCAAGTCCTCTGCATTGGCTGCCTACCTGGAGAGCCAGTGTCAGGCCTTGAAAGGCCTATGCGAAGCCAGCTGGCCATGGAGGGCTCTCCCCTCCCTGCAGACACTGGCCAGCCTGATGGGGCCCCTGGATAGCAGGGTGCATTTCGTAAGGACCTATCTGCAGCTGAGTGATGAGGGGCTGGTGGCTCTGGACTGGGCAGTGGGGCCAGCACAGCAGGAGAGGAGGCAGACATCCAGCACCCACAGCGCACCCGTCCTGCTGCTTGTCCCCAACTCCTTCGGGAAGGTCACCCGCAACATCAGCAAGGTAACGCGGGGGAGGGACTGGCACTGACAGGCAACAGGATTGGGCACCAGGAACTGCCTCCAAGCTCCAATCCCGGTTCTGCCACTGAGTTGCTGGGTAACCTTGGGCCAGTCACTTCCCCTCCCTGCACCTCAGTTTTCCCCTTTGTAGAAACAGGGACCCCGACTCCTTCAGCTACAGCTCAGAGAATTTTCTTAGACAGACAGTGACAGAATACAGAGATGGAGCCAATCCCTGCCCCCAGGGGCAGAGCAATGTGGGGTAGGTGGATGACTCAGGGTAGAAGTGGGCTATTTGGAGGGTTTGGAAGCATTGTGGCCTGTTTGGGGTGAGGCTGAGTGGGGGTGAGTGCTGTGCCTGGCTGGAGAACATGGGGGTCACACAGGATTTAGAAGGGTGTACGGTATTTAGGAAATTGCTGCACAACCCCTCCTTCTGCCACCCTGCCACACACCAGGGAGGACAGGCTGTTCCTATCAGGCAGCTGCAGGGAGCTCCAGTCTGTTTCCCAGCTGCCCAGTGCCTGGGGCAGAGGCTGTCTAACCGAGGCTATGTATAAACCCCAGCAGTGTGTTCCTTGACCAGCACCGAAGGGGTCCCCTAGCGATTGCTGCTAACCACTGATTTAGTGCCGAAATCTATCCTCCATCCTCCCACAAGCCCACTGACCGCATTTGCCCTTCGGCTTTGCTGCAGCCGCTGACAAGCTGAATCTACAGAGAAGACAAGTATCAGAGGGGTAGCCATGTTAGTCTGAATCTGTAAAAGCAGCAGAGAATCCATGCATCTGACGAAGTGGCTATTCACCCACGAAAGCTCATGCTCCAAAACATCTGTTAGTCTATAAGGTGCCACAGGATTCTCTGCTGCTTTTACAGAGAAGACAGTGGATTCTCTTGGGCTCTGGGCTGGGAGACTTGGGTCTTTCTGGGCTTACTTAAACTTCTCTTCACCTTACCAGAAATGAGCCTTAGCGCCACCTCGCTACGGCCGGCCAGCAGCTCTGAGTGCAGTTAGAACAACACAGTCAATACCAGCCAGAGAGCTCACCAGAGAACTCCAGTCTCGGGTCAAAAAACGGGGAGCCTTGTACTCACTTTGCTGCTCGATGCAGCCGAGTCCAGGTTGCCCCTGCCAGTGGCACCCACGCCTAGTGCTGCATGGCCACGACTGCAGCATGGTGCATGTGTCACTTCTGGGTGCCCTTGCCCCCTCCACACCACCTAGTGCTGATATTCTTTAACAGCTTCATTCATGATTCTTGGTATCTGAACCCTGCCCGTAGGTGGTGCCTACCTGAAAAGGGGTAAAGAAGATGGCTGTGAAATTTTCCAATGATGCTGAATTGGGAGGAGTTGCAAACAAAAGGAGCTAGGGAGATGGGAAGCAAGGGCAGAAAATAACAAAATGCCATTGTGCGTGGGAAATGCAGCCAACCCACCTGACCATCTGGGGCAGAATCCTCCCTCTTGCAGGGAGGGTGAGGGGCAGGGCTCATGGCCATAGAGGTGAGTGGACAGTGTGTTTGAAAGTTGAATGGTCAGTGCTGTTTGGGGCTGTGCTGCAGCAGGGAGGAGGCTGTGGATGACTCCCCCAGGACTGTTGGCTTCACCCCATTAACCGATGGATTTATCCCAGTGGGAGAGGGCCGGAGATGGGCACATGACTGAGTTGGGGATGGAGGGGCTGACGCGGAGATGAAAGGCACCAGCTGCTCAACATGCTCACTCATTTGGGTGCCTCAGCTTCCGACCAGCCCCCATGAGAGCCTGCGGCTCCCCCTGACTTCAGTGGGTCCTCAGCACACTGGGAATCAGCCCAGGTGTCTCTGGTTGGATGCCCACATTAGTGAGCACATCTGCAAACCTCGGCCTGAGTGTGGCGCCCGAGGCCAGGAGACAAGGACCAAGGCAGCTTGGCCAGGGATCAGGACACTGATGAAAGGAAGAATGAGGCAAACGTTCCAGGCAGAGATACCATGGCACTGAGCAGAGGAACAGGCTTCTAAGACCCATTGCCTGGGTCCTGTCAAAGGACCATTTATAAAGCCGTAGATAATGGCCACAGCGAAGAATCCTGACCTGGATTCCAGGTGTGATCGGAGGTTTCTCCTGTGTCTGAGCCCCTAACCCAGGGCTGTCCCTGTGGGGGGGAAGCTGGGGCATAAATGACGGATTTGTCTCTTCCGGGACTGACCGCACCAGCCAATCGCACTGGCCCACGGGGCCCCCCAAAGCATGGGGCCCGGAGCAGTCACCCCGATTTGCACTACCCAAGGGACGGCTCTGCCCTAACCCACCAGCTGGTGGAGCAGGCTGGGGGTGGGACCCTCGAGGTAGACAGGCTGCCCATCCCTGTTGTTCGCAGTATGCTCACAGTGACTTCTCTGGTTCTAGCTGTGTCACGAGGCACTCCTTCATGGCTACCGTCCTGTTGTCTTCAACCGCCGTGGTCAGAATGGCTGCCCCCTAAGCACCACCACGCTGCAGCTGTATGGCGATCCTGCTGACCTGCGAGAAGCCATCCAGTACATCTGTTCCCGGTGCCCAGGGGCCCTGCTCTTTGCAGTGGGGGAGAGCACTGGGGCAGGGCTCCTGTTCTCCTACCTGGGAGAATGTGGTTCCTCTAGCCACCTGACAGCTGCTGGCTGCATCTCCCCCATCTTTCACCCTCGGTGCTGGTTTGAAGCTGGGTGCCCCTGGTTATGGCAGCAACTCTTGCTCATGTCCCAGAAGGTGTGTCTCAGCCAGTGAGTGACTCATTTGTGGGTTGTCTGGGGCGGAGATGGACAGCATGTAGTGAAGTAATGAGCCACAGCCTCCCAACTCCACCATGCCTTGAGTGCAGCTTTGCAGTGCTCTGAGGAATCCCAGTGGCTTTGCCCATGTCTCCTGGTCCCACATGAGAGCCTGTGGGATCACCAGGTAGGGGACAGAGCTGGTGACCCTAAGCTGTAGCTGGAGCAGTCCTGGTTAGTGAGAATGCTTCTCAGCACAACGTGCAGAGCCCTGGGGGAGGTGGATGACGGGAGACAGCCTTTTCTGTCCCAGATAGAGCCATGGTGAGATGGTCCATTCATCCGTGAGCTGCCCCATGCTCCATCAATGAACTTCCCCAGCGCAGGGAGCTGTCCCCGCTCCTCATTCTCCTGCTTGGGCTCTTACCAGTGTCTGTCTCCCCCAGGTTTGCCACAGTGCTAGGGGAGGTTCTGCCACTGGATCGTTTCTTTGAGGGCCAGTCACTGAGGGAGCTGGAGGAGGTCTTGTTCTGCCAGGCCCAGACCTGGGACTTGTACTGGGAGAGGAACAACTCCCTACGGGATGTGGATGAGGTGGCAGTACCAGTGCTGTGCATCTGCAGCCAGGACGACCCTATGTGTGGGGGCCCCAGGGGCACTCTGCCCTTTGAGCTGTTTGAGACAAACCCCTACTTCTTCCTGGTGCTCACTCAGGGAGGCGGACACTGTGGCTTCTTCAAGGATAGCCTGTGTGGTGCCTTCTGGAGCCATGAGGTGCTGCTGCAGTTCTTCCACACCACTGTGGATTTCCTCCTCACAGAGGATAAACTGAGGGGCCAGGCCAAGAAGAGAGGGGCCAGGTCGGTGCTGAAGGTCACCCAGGGCAGAAGTGGCTGCAGGAAGGAGTCCTGCTGCCCCCACAATAGTCCTGACATTTACCGCTGGCAGCGCTCCTACACCCGCTGACAGCTGGTCTTCACTCGGCACCTGGAGGATGATCTAATGAACTTTCCCGAGAGCCCCCATGCATGCTTGGGACTGTGACTCTTTGTAACAAGAACTGGGCCATCCCTAGGGTGGTGCAGGACCCGGGCCAGAAGTGACGAGGTTTGTTTCTTCCAGGACCGACCACACCGGCCAGTCGCGCTGGCCTGCAGGGCCTCCCAAAGCACAGGGCCCGGAGCGGTCACCCCAACTCACCCTATCCAAGGGACGGTTCAGAACAAGAACATAGTATTTCAGTGAACAAACGGATCATGTTAGATGATAACAGCAGCGTGACAAAGGTGCTGCACCCTGGGTGGGTGTCGGCATCTCAGGTGCTGCCCCGTTAGAAGTGGTGTTTGTGTCCCAGTGCCGATGGCTCCTGGTCATGGTAATGTGATGTGTTTTTGTGCCTTTGCTGATGGTTGCCAGGTGCTGTGATGTCCCAGTGCTAGAAGATGGGGGCCCAGCCAGGTGCTGTGCTACAGTGGAGCACAGGGGCATGAATGATTCTTATTTATTTTGTAGCACCCGAATTTGTGTTGGGTGCTTCATGGAAGCCGTATAAAGACACAGGCCCTGCTGCAGTGAGCATATCTCTAGGTTTTACATGTGTCCAAGCAAATGGTAGCTGAGAGGCGGGAGGGAGGCCAAGGGCTGCAGCAGAATGATCAGGGGCAACTCAGGGTCACTGCCTGGGCAGCATTTTGGGCCTGTTACTTTTCTTCCATATAAAAATAAGGACAGTAAAGCTCTAAAACAGTAACTGGCATAGATTCCCTTCCTGAGGCTGGGACTGCGGTACGTAGCTGGGTGATGCAGTGCTAGACACTCCTGGGTCCTCATCTGTAATGCACCCCTGGCGTGTAGTTGTACCTCCTTGCCCGTGTGTGCAGGCTAACTGGCATTCTTCAGTAATGTTACATGACAAGACTAAAGGATGCTTGAAATGTTATTTTAAGCTCAAAGACTGGTGTCTTCCTTCCTGTTCTACATCTCATGGGATCAGTAGACACTCATTCACAGACACAGGTGTGCGCACACTCAAGACACATGCACCCACAGGTGCGCACACTCACACTCCGCTGCACACTAATGCTCAGCTTAGGTGATGCTTACTACACATTGCAGCCAGACAGCTTAGCTCTGTCCCCATAGGGAAGCCACAAGGGCACTTTATTCCTCCTAACAAACACCAGCACATTAAAAGTCCACCACAACCGCTGGCTGATGCCATGTTCCCATGTATCAGCATTGCAAAGGAGGCAGAGGTAAGGTTGTCTGGGTGCGTCGTGTAGCAAGGGATGTCATGGGAAGACAAGGGACTTGTGTCCCAGTATAGGAAGGCCTGAGCCAATAACAGATCCAGCGGCAGGAGGAAAACATGTCCATTCTTTGATGGGCTGGAGTGCCTGACTCCTCTGTATGCAGCCTGGTGCACTACGGGGCAGTGAGCTGGTGAGAACAGCAGCATCATGAAGTGGGTGGATAAGGAGCCTGGGAGATGCCACTGGGAGCAGGGTCTCTTAGGGGGGCCCCTAGCATCTAACCCTGGCATGAGCAATGCCCTGGAGCAGGTGCTGAGGGGGGATGATCATGCCCACGGGGAGCTTGGTGAGACTGAGCTGCCTGTGGGCTTGACTATACTCACCTCTTTCCTGAGGGAACGCAGCTCCCCCGGTGCTGCTGTAGACAAGGTCTAGAGACTGCTGTGCCAAGGAGCCCTGGGCAGCAGGTTGGTGAGCAGGAGGTGACTGCCCAAACCCCACCACATCCCAAGAATCTTACTGCTGGCTCTCAAGCAACCTGTAACTGAGCCCTACTCCCCTGCAGACTGCACTCAAGCCAGCCTGGAGACGCCAAGCCCTCTGCTAGAGCCTGTCAGTACTGCAGCGAGGGGCCCAGGGCATGAACTGCTCTGCCTTTTGCCCCACTCAACGGCCTTGTTTTTCATCTTCACTTAAATTCCTGCTTTGTTGAATCCCCGGAGCAGCATTACACTCCATATTACTTATGAAAATATGTTTATGATATGATATTCCAGCTCCCAACTGTTCCCAGTAACCTCCCTGGCTCCTTACTGCCACCCACCCCAGCAACTCTCCCCCCACTCACAGTGAGGATCAGCGCTAGCGGGATCAGGGCCGAGGGAGAGGGATGGGGGGTTACTGCAGGAGAGCGTCTGGAAGAGGGATTGTTATGGGTGGAGGAGGCAGCTGTGGAGAGGGCTGCTGCAGGGCCATAGGGAGCCAGGGAGGTTACTGGGAACAGTGGGGAGTTGGGGGGAGGCTTGCTGGGGGAGCCATAGGGAGCCAGGGAGGTCGCTGGGAACAGTGGGGAGTTGGGGGGAGGGTTGCTAGGGGGCCTGTCATAAACAGATAGCTAAGGGTTAATGTTTCTTTTACCTGTAAAGGGTAAACAAAGGGAACCAAACACCTGACCAGAGGACCAATCAGGAAACCGGATTTTTCAAAGT
>NC_133788.1:24399286-24423056 GCF_003597395.2 Chelonoidis abingdonii
GGGGGCCATAGGGAGCCAGGGAGGTCACTGGGAACAGTAGGGAGTCGGAGAGAGGGTTGCTAGGGGGCCATAGGGAGCCAGGGAGGTCACTGGGAACAGCGGGGAGTTGGGGGGAGGGTTGCTGGGGGGGCCATAGGGAGCCAGAGAGGTCACTGGGAACAGTGGGGAGTTGGGGGGAGGCTTGCTAGGGAGCCAGGGAGGTCACTGGGAACAGCAGGGAGTTGGAGGGAGGGTTACTAGGGGGCCATAGGGAGTCAGGGAGGTCACTGAGAACAGTGGGGAGTTGGAGGGAGTGTTGCAAGGGGGGCCGTAGGGAGCCAGGGAGGTCACTGGGAACAGCGGGGAGTTGGAGGGAGGGTTACTAGGGGGCCATAGGGAGCCAGGGAGGTCACTGAGAACAGTGGGGAGTTGGGAGGAGCATTGCGGGGGCGACGTAGGGAGCCAGGGAGGTCACTGGGAACAGCAGGGAGTTGGAGGGAGGGTTGCTAGGGGGCCACAGGGAGCCAGGGAGGTCACTGGGAATGGTGGCTAGGGTTGCCAACCCTCCAGGATTGTCCTGAAGCCTTCAGAAATTAAAGATTATGTCACGTGATGAAACCTCCAGGAACACACCAAACCAAAACTGGCCACCCTCCCGCTCCGTCCTGGCTGCCCCTGGCCCTGCTGCCCCCCACCCTCCAGGGGACTCTGAGCTGGGACTCAGCCACCAGGAAATGCTGCGCTTGGCAGCTCAGCCAGAGGGGCTGGGCCCTGGGGAGGAGTTTACTCCCCCGAGCCCGCCAGGGCCCCAAGTCTCTTCTCCCCAGGATGTGGCACTGCTGCACCAAGCAAATGCCCAGCCCAGCTTGGGGCTCCCCTCCGGCCCTCTGCTGCCTAGGCTGCCCGTCGGTCAGAACAGGGCCTTTGTGGGACCCCGACGTGGCCAGCAGGTGGCTCCCGGAGCTACCCGCGGAGGCACTGGCTCTGCCTTGCCCAGCAGATGGCTGAGTGCTGGGAAGTGGTTGCTCACTGCAAGGCTCCGGTTGTGGTTTTCATGCACATAGCCTGCGAATCTCACTGAACCAAGCTCTGCGAACGCTCCCCCCTGGCCCCATTATATGGAGGGCAAAGGCACGAGAGGTCAGGGGACTTGCCTGAGGTCACACACTGAGTCTGTGGCGGGGCAGTAATAGGCCTTGAGTTCTGACTCTCAGCCCCCTGCTCCAACTCACCCTCTTGGGAGGGAGTGATTGACCAGCGGGGCACTGCGGGAGCCCCCAGCCTGCTGTCTCCCAGCACCAACTTTCCTGCTGACTCCGGGCCGGAGGTCGGGCAAAGGACCTTGATTCCATAATGACCTTTGGCTCGGAGCAGACAGGAGGCTAGACAGGGCTGTTCCCATGGCAACTTCCAGGGTTGATCAGAGCCCAGCACTTAACCAGAGAGCCCCTGAGGGAGGGATGGTGCAGTGTTTGGGGACAGCCCCTAGCCCCTCTGGGGACCAGCCCTAGGCCAAGGGAGCCCCATGGGTCAGAAGAGAGAGGCGAGGCACTATGCTGAACAAAAGGGATACATTCACCACAGCACCAAAAGCCTCAAAGAGGGACAGACAGCAGCTTCGGGTCCCTTGGGGCGTTTGGCACCCAACACCCTGCCTGTGCCAGTGGGGACAGGATCCAGGAAGCCCCCCCCCTCCACTCCCAGGGGGCATGAGAACAAGGGAGACCCAGCTGCAGAAGGCGACATAAGTAAGTCATACGCGTGCCCAGAAAGGAAAAGAGTAGGAGGACTGGTCCGGCTCACTCCAGCCGGTGACCCACTCAGAGGCTGTGGGCGAGAGTGGGGATCTGCACTTACCATGTGCAGCAAGAGGGTCCAGCTACAGGCAGCGGGGCACGCCCAGTGGCAGTGTGTGAGCATGGACAGCACACGTGGCAGGTGGCCCTGGGTGTGGACAGTATGCATGGTGGAGAGGCAGGGACAACGCACACAGCTGTGGGGCGGCGGGTAGGGTGGTACATGCAGCTGTGGGGCAGCAGATAGGGATGGCACATGCGGCTGTGGGGTGGCGGGTATGGATGGGCTGTGGGGCAGCAGGTAGGGATAGCACGTGCGGCTCTGGGGTGGTGGGTAGGGATGATGCATGCGGCTGTGGGGCGGCAGGTTGGGATGGTGCATGCAGCTGTGGGGCAGTGGGTAGGGATGGCATGTGCAGCTGTGGGGCGGCGGGTAGGGATGGCGCATGCGGCTGTGGGGCGGGCGGTGGGGATGGCATGTGTGGCTGTGGGGCGGCGGGTAGAGATGGCATGTGTGGCTGTGGGGCGGTGGGTTGGGATGGCGTGTGTGGCTGTGGGGCGGCGGGTAGAGATGGCGTGTGTGGCTGTGGGGCGGTGGGTAGGGATGGCACGTGCGGCTGTGGGGCAGTGGGTAGGGATGGCACGTGTGGCTGTGGGGTGGCAGGTTGGGATGGCGCGTGTGGCTGTGGGGCGGCGGGTTGGGATAGCGTGTGCGGCTGTGGAGTGGGGGATTGGGATGGTGTGTGTGGCTGTGGGGCGGTGAGTTGGGATGGCGTGTGGGGTGGTGGGTAGGGATGGCGTATGTGGCTGTGGGGTGGCAGGTAGGGAGGGCGCGTGCAGCTGTGGGGCATTGGGTAGAGATGGTATGTGTGGCTGTGGGGCAGTGAGTAGAGATGGCACGTGCGGCTGTGGGGCGGCAGGTAGGGATGGCGTGTGCGGCTGTGGGCAGTGGATATGGATGGCATGTGTGGCTGTGGGGCAGTGGGTAGGGAGAGCGTGTGACGCCGCAGGGCAGTGGCAGGCCGCGGACCTGGACCAAGCGCGCAGTTTGGATGGCATATGCAGCTGTGGGGTGGCGGGTAGGGATGGCACGTGCGGCTGTAGGTAGAGATGGCACCTGTGGCTGTGGGGTGGTGGCAGGCTGCGGGCCTGGACCAGGTGTGCAGTTTGGATGGCGAAGGTGGCTGTGGGGACAGGCATAGCCAGCAGGCACAGCAGGAACCAGTGCTGGGGGAACGCACAGCAGTAAATGTGAGTTACGTAAAGCTGGAGCTGCTGCTCCGGGCAGGGTGTCTATACATGGCAAGGCTGCTGTTATTTCGGGCCCTACTGCTGGAGTGACAGGGAACTGCAATCAGCTGGCAGGCTCTGCTGAGGTCAGAATGACGTCAAAGCAGACCCAGGCTGTCAGCTGAAATCTGGAAATCCAAGCTGATGAGGCATCCAGCCTTAAAGGGGTCCCAGCAGCAGGCAGAGGGGAAAGGTGGACCCCACAGAGCTGACCTGGCACAGGTGAGTTCTCTTCCGGAGAAGGCTCTGTGCAGGAGTGACTCAGGGGAATTGCTCCTCTGCAGGCCTGGGCAGAGAGGCCAGGGAAGGACTCCAGGCCCTGAGAATAGGTGGTTTGAGGAGTGATTATTTTAACAAACGAGCATCCCACTCTGTCCACCAGACCTAATCCCAGCTCAGATTGCTGTCGTTTAAGTCCTGTAATGAGATTGGGAGGCAAGTCGTAAGAGTCACATCCTGCCCTGTCCCTCCACTTGCCTGCATTCCCCATGCCACCACCGTTAAAGTACCAGAGCAGACTTTGCCTCTTCCCTTCTTGGATGAGCAGGGTGTGACTCTAGCCCTGAAAGTCAGAGCAGGAGGTCAGAGAAGCCCATGCTTCCCATGGACACAGCACTGGTAACTCTGGACCCTGCATCCCTTCCAGGGCATTGCCCTGAAGTGCCAACCCCTAGCAGCTCCGCTGAGAACACTGAGCTGGTCTGGAAGCCCTCCTGCTGTGTCATCCATGGAGTGTGCCACAGTGTGCACAATGCTATCCAGGTGTAGGACTCCCGGGGCTGCCCACAACGGTTGCCGCCTGTCTTGGCATCCACACTACCCAGCACGGTCCCTTCTGGACAGAGAATCTATGACCATGGAGAGGGCTACAGGTGGAGTCACAAACATGGGATTTTCCAAGGAAAGTTGAATGGGCAGCTGCCAACCAATGGAAATTCCCCAGCCAGGAAACAGAAGGAACTAGGCCAGCAGTTCAGCTCGGAGCAGGAGCAGAGACTCTGGGTCTGACTGTGGGTATGGCTGCACTGGGAGCTGGGGGTGTGATTCACAGCTCAAGGAGACAGAGCCATGCTAGCTGGCATCAAGCTAGTGCACTAAATGTAGATGCAGTGGTGGGAGGGGCCAGCTGTCCTGTCTGAGACACTAGGCACAGCTAAAGGCAGCTAGGCCCTCCTGCTCTTGGCCCTGCCACAGCTACAGTCTATTTCTATCTGCAGCTCAAGACAGGTAGCATGAGTGTGATGGGGTGTCACCCCACCTGAGCCCTGATTAAAGTGGCCAGGTGGGCCAATTAACTCCCTAGGGAGCATCTGGAGGAAAAGCCAGGGAGCAATGAGGACTAGAAAGGATGAAGCTCATCTGGGCAGGAACAGGGTGTACCTGGAGGTGGGGAAGGAGCCTGATGGAGGCAGTGTAGGAAAACAGCAGCAAGGTGTGGGTTCCCCTACCAGGCACCATTGAGGGGTAGTGAATTGGATGGCTGTCTGGGACAGTTAGTACAGAGACACTTGGTACATAGCTCCCTCCCTCCTCCCAAGGGGGAAAAGTACAGTAACCTGGCCTGAGAGCCAAGCCACAAAGAGGGAGCTGTCAATCCTGAGATAGAGTGAGTTCCCGCAGGAAGGGCATCAGACTGGCTGAGCGAATCCCCAGGTACGGCTACAAGGAGACACCCCAGTGGTGAGTACAGCACCCCGGGACAATGTGCATCTCTCCTTGTGCTCGAAATCACACCACCAGCTCCAAGTTCAGACGTAGCCCCTTGAACACGCTGCATCCCAGTTAGAACTTGCAGAGGAACAAATCTGAGATAAATGCTGGACTAGGCCTCTATGAGGGGACTGGGGAAATCAAAGCACATGAGCAGAGTCACTCTGTCCCCCTGAGCAGAGAGCTGTCCTGCTAAAGAGTCTCTCATAGCTCTCTACTTGCTCACCTGCCAGAGAGATCCGGGCACCCTCCAGGAGGCTGTTCTAAGAGCTACAGACTGAGCAAAGCGGGAACTGGCTCAGTCTCCAGTTGGCAACTTCATCAGTGTTAATACCCAAGTCACAAACGTTAGACCTGGGCTGGTCTGACTCTAAATGTCCTGAGTTGGACCCATTGTTCCAGTTCAGACTAGTCTCTAGTTGAGGGATAGAATCAATTAAATGCCTTACAAACATCAGGAGCTGGGCCTGGGAAGGGCTGGTGCTTGCCAGATGGCTGCATGGCTGGGTTTTTTTGTACGCTGTGGACTGCCCTTGGCTCCTGCTGCAGGGGTAATGCTGGTTTACAGGATTGATATTGGGGGTAGGGTTTGCAGATGCTCCCATCTCACTGGGTCTCTGAGATCGAACAAGCATCTACATATGTGCAAAGGAGACCTGGTTTGGTGATGCCTCCTCCCAGGGTCTTGGCAGCCAGAGGCCCTTGTGCTGCCCAGGCGAGGTCATCACATCATGCCTGAGCCAGCACAATTAGTAGAAAACTAGAGAAAGTACGTACATGATGTTTCCTTCTTGGAAAAGGGCTCCCTGGACACCCTCCCCCCTCCCAGAGAGAGCTGCTCCCTGCTGAGGTCCCAGTGCTCTGGTGGGCTGCTGCCTGCAGCCCAGCCTCCTGGTGCACTGTGGCCCTCCCTGATTGCTCACTCGCTTTCTGGGGAGCAAGACCACAGGCCAGGTGTACTTGCTGTCTAGCACCCCCCTGGAGACATTAGCCATCACAGCCCACGCATTGCAGGAAGGGCGTAGCCAAATAGCTGACATTCTTGTAGGATAGGCTCATGGCTCAGTTTGCTGGATGGCTCCCATCCCAGTCTTGCCTGAGCTGTAAGGGCCTCCATCAGAAATACCGTGTAATGGAGTAAGTGCTAATGGAAAGGAACAAGCAAACAGAGCTGTGTTTCTCCCAGAGATGGTGGGAGAGAATAGGATGAAGGGTTTCACTCTGCTCCTGGGGAACAGGGGAATTCACTCCCATGTTACAATTCCCCTGCATGGGACCCAGCCTTCCTCTGGAGCTGATATAGACCCCCAGGTACCCAGAGCTTCGCACACAGCCCCGTTCCCTGGGAAGAAGAGCAATGATGAGTCATTTAAAATCTGCTGCTTTACTCCTTGCTAGACACACTGGGTTCTGCCTTGTCATCTTGCCCTTTATGAGCCAGACAGCAGCAGGGTGCTGCTGCCAGTGAATTCTGAGCTCCCAGCAGACAGCTGCCAGGCAGTTCGCTGGCGCTGCAGCCCAGTCACAGGTGAGATTAGTTGCTTCGGAAGGAAAATCAGTGTTGGGTGCTCAACTGCATCTGCCAATACATTTGAAGCTAGAACTAGAAGACAAGGAGTCCAGCTCCCATTAAAACTGTCTTGGTGTATAAAGGTTCGATTGATTCCCAGCAATGACACCTAATCAGATGACATGGATCAGGGTTACAAAGGGTCAACATGCTGCCACATGGCAGGAGCCAGTGTATGCTAAGCCAAGAGGCAGCTGTTACAGTGTCCCTTTTTGAATTGGAAAATCAAATGCTGATAAAACATCATCGCAACTACAGTGGAGTTGCATCATAGGCACATTTAACTTACGTGATCTTAACTATACACATTCGGCAAAACAAAAAGAGAAAAATAACAATTTAAATACTGTACCTGCAGTGCAGGTGATTCTGCCCACCATTCCACTCAATGAGCATATGACTAGACACAATTTTCGCCTTACATGCTGACTTCAGAACCTAACCCCTGTGTAAGATGCCACTCCCCTGTAAAACCAATTGCCACAGATAGATGCAGCTATGGATGGGAGTTGGTCCCATGCACCTGACAGTCACTCCTGTTTCTGAACCTTCATAGCTTTCTGATCCCAGTGGTGCATCTAGTTCTCGAAACAGTTCCCCCTGCAGGGTATTCAGCCACTGAGCTGGATCCCCCACCTGGTGCCTGTTAGCAGCTCCTGGTGTTTGTTTTTGTAGGGATAGTTGCTGTGTTCTTGCCAGTGCATGAGCTCCCTTAGCTGGCTGGTGCCCCACTAGAGCTGACTACAAACAGCTAATGTTTTGAAAGATCACTTTCCCCATCTAGTCTAAGTAGGATGACCAGATGTCCCGATATCCAGGGTTTTGTCTTTCAATATAGACACCAATTACCCCCACCCATCCTGATTTTTCACACTTGCTATCTGGTCACTCTAATTCTAAGTGCCAAGTTGCATTTTAAATAGGGTTAGTTAAAACGTGCTAGCTAATACACTTTAGAGCAAGACCTGTTATCCTAGACTATGCATGGTGCTAGTGTGAAGGGTGCAGTGGCTACCTACCACTGTGCCTGACATCTAACATTCTCTTTCACTTAATAGTGGTAACTGTTTGACACTCTTGTCCTAGAATTACTTCTGTTCTAGCTGCTCGCCATATTGCTCTGTTGTAACTACTTCAGGGTTGTCTTTGGCTGAAGGATCATGTTAGATATCCTCACCAAAGTTTCTGTCCATGAAGTCTTTGAAGTAACTGTGACCTTACGTGGGCACTGGCATGTTCTAACAATGCTGTTATTAAAACTACTGTCACCTAGGGTAACATTAACACTAACCAAATTCATCCTTAATTGTAACAGCTAAGTTCTCCACTCAGAAAGCTGCTTGAAGATACAAAATGGCACTGCACTGCCTGATGTGAACTTGTATTCGTGCCCAAACCATACAGTCACAAAAGCATCTGTGCTGACAGCTTTATTATGAAATCAGAGGCCAAGGTCTTATCTGACACATTCACAGGGGAATTGCTGGAGCTGGTCCCCGATACACTGGGCTATGCCTGCCGGCTCCTCCTCTGCTTGTTGGTGCTAGGAGGTCACAGCTCAAGGTGGCTAAGGCCCCTGCTCCCCTCCAGGGCGGTGCATTCACTCCCCAAGTGCCCCGCTCCTGGCTCCTGCCTAGGCAGTGGGTGGGCTGGATCCCAGCTCTCAGCAGGAACAGGACATGGGCCCCGCTTGCACAGCCAGCGGTGGCCCTTTTAAGAGGACGCTTGGGTGCCAGCAGAGACGCGCACATGGCTCGGCCTCAGCATCTGCGTCTCCGGAGCGTGTGGGAGTCACGTGGGCGTCATGTGGCAACAGCTGATTCGTCCCCCGAGGCCCCCACTTTACATCAATCAGCTGTTACTGGGCTAAGGGCAGGAAACTTTCTTAAAGGGGCAGCGCCCTGTGGGCGCCCCTGCTGCCCCACCCCAGCTACAGCTAGCACCGGTCCAAAGCCAGGAGGGAACAATGAGGGGGTGGCAGCAGAACATAACTCCCAGCCCCTCTGGGAGGTCTAGGAGCCTCTGTCCCCGGACTGCAGTGGGGAGCATCTCAGCACTGACTGCCCGCAGCATCAGCAACAGCAAGCAGGGTCTAGGGCAGAGTAAGTGTGCCTCAGTCCTGCTTCTTGTCTTCCTCCACAAACTGGAATGTGCCACAGACAAAGGAAGGGAAACTTGCCCTGTGGGATCTGTGGGCTAAAGGAGACCAGTGGGCCCCCTGCATGGCACGGAGCCAGCCTTGTGGAGTGGGGAAGAGCCATGTTTCTGGAAAAGCACTCGGCATTTCAGGGGTTTTGTCTGGCTAGGAGGGCCCAGCAGGGCAAGAGGCCTTATTGGTCTTATTCTGTGCAGGGCCAGTGTTCCTGAGTAGTTACAGTATGAGGGAACCCAATGGCCTCTGCTGGTCAGTATCTGCTGCATCTAATGCCATGGACAAAGGGGCATGTGCCTGTGTAGCACCCAGCACACCAGAGACCTCAATCTGGGGGTTCTCTGGACACTGGTGCAGATGTGGATAATCTGGGACAAATGCCAGCTTGTTCCAGGCTCTGGTCTGAAATAGGACCTCTGCAGTAGGTTTCACAGTGTCCTTTGCAGCAGCCTGTTTTGTCCCAAGCCTCTGCTGTGCTTTTTCTCTGCTATCCGCAGCATGGAGAGGGAAAGCAGCCAGGCTCACAGCTCTTCACTCCCTCACGTCCTCATTTGTGCCTGATTGAGTGAAGTGCTGAGATCTGTGGATGAGTGTGAGACAGCCTGATGTGGGTGCCTAATGCGCCAGCCAGCAGCGTGGGAGGGAAACAGGCCCAGAGTCCCTCCCCAGAAAGACTCTGATTACCAAGATCACCTCTTGTTTGAGACAAAAAAACTAGGTACAGAAATAAACCAATTCTATGAGGGTGAAAAGTGGGAACCCCTTGGGAGGAGGGAGCATGGCAGCCCTACAGGCTCTAGTCCCTGGGGGTGCAGGGCAAAAAGCAGCATACTTCTCTTCTGGACTAGGGTGCCCCTCCAGAGGCAGGGATGCATCACACCCTTGCAGAGGGACTCTTTGTGCAACCAGCTGCAATCCTCCCAGGCTGAAGGGCATGTTGGCCTTATGATGATGGTGATGATATTGATCTTGGTATAAAGAAATTTCAGCTTTAAGGATGACAAGCCCTAGGAAGGAGCTAGGCATTATTGTTAGGAGCAAGCCTGAGGAGAAGAAAAGTGGAATCTGTCTTGAAGTGATTTAGTTGGGGATTGGTCCTGCTTTGAGCAAGGGGTTGGACTCCTGAGGTCCCTTCCATCCGTGATATTCTATGATTCTGTGATACGTGGAGTTGGATCCTCCTTCCCCCACTCCCCAGCCAAACAGAAAAGAGCCAAACTAAGCAAACTGCCACAAAGCTTCAGCATTAAAGAAGTGGCTCTAGTCCATGTGATGGTGGGTCAGATGGTGAGTCCACTGCTCCCCTCTGCTCCACTTGGGTCTCCATCCTCTTTTCAGCAGAAATTGGATTTGTTCCTCACACATTAATCTCTATACCCTTCCTGAACCCCTAGAAGTGTGGTAGGAGCTGCTTCTGGTCTCTTGCCCTTGTTTTCCAAGACAGAGCCACTCCCTGAAGCTTCTGGAGCTAAGTCCCTGGCCCTTTAAACAACTTGTTCACTCATCATGCACCCCGCTCTGGTATTGCCAAGTCACTGGGTTCAGATGAGTTTCTTTAGACAAGCCCATTTGCTGGCTGTGATTGGTGCGTTTCAGAGAAAATCTACATCTGATTGGTGGCCCAGTTGTAACAACTTCTCGGAATCATTCTGTCATTAGCACGAGCTCTTAAAGCCACAGGCTGCTCTTTGCTGACTGCTGTGGGGGCAGTGCAGTTGGCAGATGCCTAATCCTGCAAATGTTTATTAGAGAATATTTAAATAAAGATGATACACAGAGTTTGATGTGTCAGTTATTAGTCATTGGGGGTAACATACAGAGTATAGGGGACGTTGGTATTTGGTTATTGGTTAGCATATAATATATACAGTCTGTAATGTCCCCAGTGCGGGGTGTACAGTGGGTGGGGTCAAGATACAGTAGGGGAGCAGTGAGGATACATCGCTCATATAATGGGTTACACATAGCCATGATTAGAGTAGGCGGGCTGGGTAACGAGGACAGGATGACCCTCACGTGGTGGAATCCAGGTCGGTGGGTTCAGGACTTAGGGGATATAGTTTAGTAGGGGGGGTTTAAGGGTTTCCCCCACCCCCCCGTGGGTGCATGAAGCCACGACGGCTCACCCAGCTCTTCTCAGAGGGGCAGGCCCCGGTCATGGGTCACAGACCAATATTTTCTCTGGTACCAACAGTGCATGGCTGTGGGGAAGCTCAGACTGTCCCAGGTGGCTCAGTGCTACTGGGTTCCATGCACCTCACTCCTACATGCCATTTATTTTGTGGTTGTGCCCTGGGGCCTGTTCTTACAGGGAAGGTCCCCTTCCACATGTGCCTGCACTTGCCTCAGGAAAGTGATAAGATACTGGCCCCATTTTTCTATGATCCTTGACTTCTTTCCAAATTTCCTTCTGCCCTTCAGCTCCTTGCTCTTTCCCCCTCTCCCACTGCTCCCTTCACCAGCCAATCCTAGACAGTGAAGTGTTAACCAGAAGGCCTTCAGTTCCAGATATACCCCTGATGTGATTCTGATATCCTGGGAAGGGGATTGCTGAAGTTTGGAGTGCAGTTGGGATGTGGGGCCTGGTTGGGAGGTGTGTGCCCAGGGTTGGGCAGGGCAGTACTAGGGCTTGGTTGGCAAGGTGCCTAGGGTGCAGCAGTGCTGGGGCCTGATTAGCAGGGGACCTGGGGTGGGGGAGCAGTGCTGGGGTCTGGTGGGTGTTGTGGAGGGGCTGCCTGGGGGCAGTGCTGGGGTTTGGGGTGGGTCCCTGGGGTGCCCTGGCTGGGGGCAGTGCTGGGGCCTGGTTAGCAGGGTGTCTGGGGCAGGACCAGGGGTGGGTGGAAGGGGCAGTGCTGGGGTCTGGTGGGGGCTGTCTAGGGGTTGGGGTGGGTGCCTAGGGTGCCCTGGCTGGGACCTGGTTAGCAGGGTGCCTGGGGCAGGACCAGGGGGAGAGGGGGTGGCAGTGCTGGGGTCTGGAGGGTGTTGGAGTGGGTGCCTGGGGTGCCCTGGCTGGGGGCTGGAGCGGGTGCCTGGGGTGTGCTGGGGGCCAGGTGGCAGTGCTAGGGCCCTAGTGGGGGGCAGACCCATAGGAGCTGCTGGCCCTGTGGAGCAAGGCCCGAGGCCGTAGGACGCTCCCTGGGGCTGCGGGGCTGGGTACAATAGCGGTCTCTGTTCCTTTAAGAGACCGCACCCCTCCCCAAGTTCTCTCTGCTGAAAATGCCAACTCACAGCGCGCTATGCATGATGGGATCGCGTCTGCCGCGCCAACTACACTTCCCGGCATGCTCCGCTTCAGGGCGGTGTCCAGAGAGTTCCTAAGTTAGCTCTGCACTGCTGATTGGATGAACCTGATGCCAGTGTCTGTTCGGTACGGGGGCGGGGCAGGAGGTGGATGCTCTTAGTCCATTGGTCAAGGTGCTGGATGATGAGAGGGACTGGCAGGTCTTCCTCCCTCTGATTGGCTTTCTAAAGTGCCAATCAGAGGCGGGGCGGGGATGGGGCGGCCATGGTGCAATGGGTGGTCTCACAAGGGCGGGGTCACCTCTGGCAACGGCGGTCGGTGATTGGCCGCTGGAGGAGCCGGTGGGTGTCTGCGTCACGACGCCGCCAGCTGATCAGAGCCAGGAGCCGGTGAGTGCGGGCGGCTGGCTGGGCGGGACGGAGCTGCCGGCTGTGGGGCAGGTGGGTGTCGGCGGGCCGGCCCGGCTGGGGAAGCCGCTCAGGGCGGGGGACTTGGCTGGGCTCAACCCGCCACGGGGCTCGGCCACGGCTGGGGAAGCACGGGCGGGGGTGGGGGCGCCGCGGCCTGGGGCGCGCTCGCCGCTGCCGCGGGCGCCCCCGGGCGGGTTGTTAAGGGCTGGGGGGAGGCAGCCCCCTGCTATGCAAGCTGACAGTTTAGGGTTTCGACACGGGGGCGGGGGAGGACGGCTTGGAAACTTCTAGCAGCGCCACCCTCCCCCGGCCAGCCCTCTGCCTGGGGGCGCCCGCGGGGGAAGGTCACCTTCCTGCCGCGGCCCCGAACTTCGGCCCTGGCCCTGGAGTCGGGGCGGCGGGGGACTGGGCCACCTGGGGGGCTCCGACCCCCTCCCGCCCCTCCCCAGTATGTAGACTGGTCCGTGGCTTCCCAGACAGGCCGGGGAGCTGCGAGCAGCTCCGCTTCCCTGGCAGCCGCTGGGTGGGGCAGACGTTGCTTTAGTCAGCAGCACACGCAGTTGAGCGGCTCTTGGCGTTGGCTGTCTCAGGAGCTCAGTCCTGGTTCGGGTCAGGCTGCCCTGAGATGCGAGGGTCAGGGCTCTTGGCTCGCTTCCTGCCCCGTTGGGTGGGTGCCTGAGCCGCTCGGCACTGAGGGTAGGTGGAGACCGAACCTTTCACTCCTCGTGCTCCTTGGGGGGTGAGGGCTTGAGCCTTGGTCTGAACCAGAGATTTGGGTTGGGTCAAGGCTCGGGTGATTTCCAACCTTTCCCTGTTGTGGCGCAGCCTGGGAAAGTGCCCTTGGCTACAGGGCAGCCCCAGAGGAGCTGCCCCGCTGTGCGCAGTCCAGGGAGGTTGCTTAGGTGTACTGGAGGCTGCTGGATTCAGTCTCTTGTTCTCGGCTTTCCTGTTGCCACCTGTTTGGCTCCTAATCTATAATCTCACTGGCTGCTGCCATCCATGTTACACTAGTGGCTGGTGGTGTGTGGGTTGCCCTAGGGAGAAGAGCGAGACTCCTCAAGGCTGGGTGATTCCTAAGTTAAAGAGCGGATCTCTTGAAGAGATCCGGAGGGCGGTGAAGACCCAGTTCATGGAGTGAAGTTCCTTATCGCTAGAAGCAAAGAGTAGGCATTATGCTAGCAGCCATCAGCTTCTCTCACTGCCTCTCAGAAAAGCTGTAATGGTATCCTCTGGGGACCAGCTGGAGGAAGTGCACTGGGGGGACCTTCAGGGTCCACCCTGCTGCAGACTCAGACAGAAGGGACATCTTGCAACCAGTCTCGTGCACATTACTGGAGATTTTTCTGTCGCTAGATCAGAACAAAGCATTAGGGGCAAAGCCTTGAAATAAACTTTATCCTCTGCTTGGTGGTTCCAGGGGCATGTCTGTAACTGTCAGACTAACACAGACATTTCATGCCCCATGCAGGGGTTCAGGGGAAGAGTGAATGCCTCAGGTAGACATATGCTCTGTATAGAGACATTATTCTTTTGTGCACTATTTACGTCCCTTCTCCGTCTCCCACTCAGCAGTCTGGCAGCTCCTCCATCTCAAGGACTCTGCTTTTGGCTGGAGCTGGGGCATGGAGAGGGCCTTTTCCTTTCATGCTGACTCATACATTCAAGCCCCATGCTGGAAGAAAGGAGGGGGTGGAGCACAGCACTTGGAACAAAGTTCAGACATGAAGGGGCCGGCAGACTGGGCTGGAATTTATACCATATGTACCAGGCATGAGTGGAATGTTTGGCATCTTGGCTGGGCCAGAGCAGCCTGTACAGAAGAGTTGGGCCTTACTCTGCGATCACCGCAGCTTGCAGGATAGCAGCCTTGTGCACTGGTAAGTCTGGCAGAAGTCTTGCTGCAGGATAGATGTTCCCACCCCCTCAGGATGAGTCTTCAGTCTGTGGTGCCATCTGTGTAGTCCCGAAGAGCCTATGTCCTAGACAGGTTGTGTCAGTGCCAGTGCACAGACTTCCCTGGGGCTTCCTCTGCAGCCACTTGAAGTCCCTGTGCCATTGGACTTGGTGAGAGTTAATAGCTTGTCCTGGGGCATGGTGTTCTGTTCACACTGCTGCCCTCACCACACAAACACACTGTGAAAAGGAAGGGGTCTCCAGATGTCCCATAGACTTGATGCCTGGGACCTCTTGACAAAACAAGACACTTCTCTCTCCCTGACCCTGCTCTCTCAGGCTGAGCCAGCACCTCAGGAGGTCTAGTCCCTTGATTACCAGTGTTTGATTCCTAGAAAGTTCCATCTTTGGACTGGAAGTTCTCATAGTTCAGGGCCAGCCCAGGAAGCTGGGTGATGGTGTCCCCCAGGTGGCTAATATGCTGGATTGCTCAGGTTCTCAGAAGCTTAAGAGTCTTTCAATTCCCCTGGTGGTAACTTGGCAGCAGGAATGCTGTGTGCTGAAGCATCTTCCTTGGCAGGCTGAGTTTCTGGCATCAGTCTAGGGGGGCAGTTGGGAAATGCTTTATTGGCTGCTGTGGGGTAGCCCTAAACCTGCCATGCCTCTGGCTGGGGGCACAGGCTGCCCCCTTAGTCAATACACCAAACTCTCCTCTGAGTCTTTCATAAGGCTCTCATAATAATGAGCCATCTAATCTCCATCACACAGATGCCTTCATTCTTTGCACACCAGTAGCATGCACCCAGCCAGTCTTGTTGAATTTATTTTGTGCATAAGAGCAAATGCACCAGCTGGTTTGGCAGTGAGGAACAGCTGGTGCCAATTTTGGAGAGGAGTTTAGGTCACACCTGGCTCCAGATCAGACATAGCCAGGAGCTCCCAGCAACTCCATCCTTGGTGCTCCTGGAATTGGTAAAGCACAGCTGGCATAATCATAAGCCTGTGTGGCAGATTCTCCTGTACAAGTGAAACCTCTGTCAGTTGCAATCTTAGGAATCCCTCAGTTATACCCACTCCAGTTTTTAGTCTCACATGAGACTCCACTCAGCAAGGACCCTTTGTACCAAGAGCAACAGTGGAAGGGAAAAGGCACTCAGTGGGTGCTATGATGGGAGGAAGGGTTTCTGTATGGGCTGCGTGGTTAGAGGGTGTGTCAGGAAGGGAAGTACCCAGCACTGCCATCCATTGGTGTAAGAACCTTGAGTTCTAGTTCCTGGATTACTTGATTTCACTTCTAAGTGTTGAGTACTGGTTCTGACTTGTTTGCTTCCTCCTCAGCTGCCTGCGCTGCTGGCTAACTAGCACCAGTTCTTCAGTGGCAAGCTTTACGTCCATCTAGTAGCTAAAGCTGCCAGTTGAAGAACTGTTGAATGTAGCCACTCTCATCTTGTCACTTGGGTTGTCTGATGTCAGCTGGATGCACGCATTAAGAGAGCAGGATGGGTGAGTTTTCAACTAATTTGGATTAACCACTTAGTGGAGTGAGGGATGACCACCTTGCCGGACTATGAAGAGCCCTACTTGATCCTGATCTGAAAGCAGAGCCCTGGGGTAGTGAGACACTCAGGAAAAGTCTCTAGTGGATACTTTGAGGCTGGGGGAGTGTAGGTTGAACATAAAGGGGAGTAAGTATGTCTCCATGCTAGAGTGCTTGCACCCTGGTTAATGGGAATACCTGCAAAAAAGTCCTAAACAAGTTGTCCTTGATGTACAGAGGTCATGTTTGAACCATTAAATCTCTAGAGTAGAGGGACATGGTGAAGGTCTCAACTGGACTGGGAGCTCTCACCTTGGAGAAATGAGATGTGGTGCCTAACAGCTAAGCTCTCCACCCTCCATAGGCTTCCATGGGATATGAGAGCCTGATGCCTAATGTTAAAACATGCAGGAAAAGTTGCCACCCCTTCCATGCCACCTACTGCTGTTAGACCTGGGCTTGGGCCCTTCTGCTTCTTTCTGGCTGATTATCTTTGCAGCCTTCACCTCACCAGCAATTTGGACTTGTAACCTGCTTCTAGTCACAGGAGGAAGTGCAGTTTGGCTCACCCAGAAGACCTGGGCTACCCCTGGGTGACTTGGTAGAACCTCATATTCTAGTTTGGTAACGGACAGCTGACTAAACCAACTTTCTGTGCTGGTTACAGCCTTGGCGCCTAATTGGTAGGGGCAACATGGGAGGCTTCCTTGACCTGGACTGATGAGGACAGTTTGGCCTCTACTATAGCTGCCAAGCAGGGGTCCATTTCATGCTGTGATGGGTTTAGTCAGCAAAGGGCTGCTGAAACCACACTCCAGGCTTCTCCTGAGCAGCTCTTCCTCATCCCCTGATGATTTGCGAGTTCACACAGCTGTGCTGTCCTGATAGGTAATGGGAGTTTCTTGAATAGGAGTTAGCTGGGGTCACAGGGATGTGCTGCCAGCCCCCATAGGGCAGTGGTCCTTGGACTCTTGGGGAGCTGCATGCTGTCTTAAGATTTCCAAAGGGGTCTGCAGCTCCATTTGAAACTTCTTGGGGTCTGCAAATAAGGCTGAAAACTACTGCTGTAGAGCACTGTAGTACTGATGTGGAGATGGCAAGCTGCTTTCTGGGGCTGCTCTGTGCTGCAAATGGGGAGGGCTATAGTCGCTTAGGACAACAAGCCTGGCCCCAGACCTGAGCAGAGCTATATATGGCAGAGGAAGGTAATCGTCACTAAAGACCATGCAGCGCTATGGTACAGGGCATGGGGGCGCATGGCAGGGAGAGGGGAGTGTTTTCTTCTCGCCCCAGCCTGATTACGCATGGCTAGAGTTGCTTTTGCTGTACATGTATATGACTGCCTCACCCTGCAGCAGTAAGTTCCATGGTTTACTTGGGGCAGCCATGATACTGCCCTTGTGTCATGACCATATGCATGTCAGGTCCTTCCCTGCTGGGAGCAGAGAACCGCTACCTTCTCAGCAGCTGTGATGGTGAAGCTATAGCACTCTCTCTCTCTTCTTTCCAAACTAGACAGCCCTATCTCCAGGCACAGGGATTCTCCACTAGCATGCCTGAGTTTCCAGTTCCTACACCCTCATGTGCCCACCTGCTCACTGTGACTAAAGCTGAGCACTGTCATCCAACCAATGACATTCCAGAAACAGACACAGGGCCCCTACCTGTTCTGTGGCCCTTACACAGCTCGAGCAGGCAGGGTGCCTGATTGGGGAACATTAACTGATCCCACATTCCCCAGGCTATTGTCAGAAGAACCCAACACACAAGCAGTCACCACATTCCTCCCACTCCATTTTACTGAGGGCTCCTGTAGGAATGCAACCCCCCAACACACTACCATACATGTGGGGCAGGCCCTGGCTGTCCCTCACAAGAGGCTGGTTCCTGGGGGAAGAGAATGAACACTCCACCCTATCTCCCATCATCTCTCCAGGCACTTCAGGTGGTGCTCTTGGCAAGGGCTTGGCTGGTCCCTGACCAAGCCAAGCGCAAGCTGCTTTCTTCCAGAAGAGGGACCCCCTCCCTGCAGCAGAAGCAGCCTGGAGCAGCTGCTTTCTAGCAAGAGTGCTAAACTGAAGGTGGCATGGGCTAGGCAGTGATCACAGAGACTTTCCCAGGGAGTGGCCCTCACATGGAGGCTAGAAAGCACAGGTGTAGCCTCTTCTCAGCAGAACCTGCCAGACTGGTTTCTCCTCACCTTGCAAGTGTGGGAGGGGAGGAGAAACTGGCCTGATTTAGGAACCAACTCCCCCCTGCTCCCTGGCTGGATTTATGTTCATCCAGGTTGTAAGTTGGAACCCATGGGTTATGAAGCATGTTCATCAAAGGATGCTGCTACATGACTGATGGTCACAGGGTTGAGAAAAGCTTCAGTGGCACAATAAGCTCTTAAAGGAGCCAGACTGAGCTTCTAGGCAGGCCAGCTGAAGGTGGAGACAGGTGGGGCTCTCACTGCTAGGAGGCTGTGCTGTTGTAAAGTGGTCTGCCAGGCCATGGCAAAAGGGTTGTTCCTCCAATGTGTCTTTGGCAGTAATGCTGTGTGGTGGAAGGCTGCCTTCTGCTGCCTGGGGCTACTTGTTTTAGTCTGGGACCAGCACAGGCATTTCAGTCTCAACTTACATTAATACAGAGCTGCTTGACTGCTGGAGTCTGTCCATGGATGGTCTTCAGGCTAAGCGCCTCCTAGTCCCAAACTCCGCTGGTTTGGGGTTGGAGCTTTTCAGGCCAGCACTGAATTTATTTGATCTTCAATCATTGTTAGGTGACCATGGTGGGGAGCCTCTGTGTCCTTGATCCATAGTCAGTCCCTTTTGTTGCAGCTGCCTGGATGTTCTGTATTGTAAGGCCAGACATGGCATCTGGCTTCTGCTCAGGGTTGAGCATGTGCTAGAGTGTGTTTAGGGGACAAAGCATTGTTCTGAATGAGGTAGAAGCAATTGCTCTATATGGGGCCACCTGAGAAGCTTTCTCTCTTTGGGCCACCTTCCTGCTCTGCTTCCACTTCAGCTCCTGCTGCCTTGGAAGGGGCCTCCTCAGAGAGCTCTTGAAATGTCAGGTGCTGACAAATATAAGGTGCCACAAATCATAGGACAACTCTTCCCACTTCCCCTGCCCCCTGTGTCATCACCACATGGTTTAGCACAGTTAAATTTTACCATTTTTAGTACCCCTAGCATCATGTGGGAGTCCATTGTGCTCTGCAAACCACACAACTTTTCCCACTGCTAAAATGCAGCTGTATCTGGGGAGGAACACAACAGCTACTACCCCACTGAGGCAGCTTAGGCCAGAAAGTGATTGAAGGCTCTATCCAGTTAAAGCCAGGGTGATTTTTAGGCTAGCAGAATGCAGTTGCCCGAAGCAGAACTTGACCAGCTCGCACGGCTTGACTCTACTCTGCAAACTGCCATGTGACCACCAATGACTCGGTCCATTATATTACCTGTGGAAAGCAGCACCTACTAGCCAGTTTGGGCACAGGAGATTCTGTAACTCTTCCCTCAGGCACAGAGCACTTCCTACACCATCTGGCTGTTCCTGTAAAGCAGGGGTAGGCAACCTATGGCACGGGTGCCGAAGGCAGCACTTGAACTGATTTTCAGTGGCACTCACACTGCCCAGATCCTGGCCACCGGTCTGGGGGGCTCTGCATTTTAATTTAATTTTAAATGAGGCTTCTTAAACATTTTAAAAACCTTATTTAGTTTACATACAACAATAGTTTGGTTATGTATTATAGTCTCATAGAAAGAGACCTTTTAAAAAATGTGTTACTGGCACGTGAAACCTTAAAGTCAGTGAATAAATGAAGACTCGGCACAGCACTTCGGGAAGGTTGCCGACCCCTGCACTAGAGGCAGGAAACACTGAGGAAACTAATGCAACATTTAAGCTTCCTAAGTGATGCTATTGTAGCAGGCCTCAGCCTAGGAAACATCAAATGCCAGCTGCGTTGCTGTGTGCCTGCTGACTGCGGGGGTGCAGTATTAGCGATAATGTATTACACTGCAGCTCTTTGACACAGAGCGTGGGGCTAGATTCTAGTTGGGCGAAACTTTTCTCTAGGCTACAGCTCCCCTTGCTGGAGAAAAGGTGCCACCTCTTCCTGCTTTGCTCTTAGATGCGCTACTGGTCCCCATGAACTCTCTTCTGTTTTCCTGCCCGATATTCATGGGCATTTTTTAAAATTGAGCTGTCAGACTGACGGAATGGTTGGGATATGAGCTTCCCCTGTTTGCGCAGACCCTGGCCACGACCCCCATTCAGCTGAGTTCCAGGACTCTGTGGTAGCCTGCTGTTCTTCAGCCCAACGGTTTCCCCTCTACAGAAGAGAGGACAAGTTATGTCTGGTTGATCCAGCACTTCTCTTCTCCTCCCCCTCCCCAATAAACTTTCCTGGTTGCTGTGGTTGTGATTGCAGACATGAAAAACAGGGCTCCTGCTCCATTTCGTGCTGGTTTTTATTTCTCCTAAGTGGGAGGACAGGGGTATGGGAAATGTTTATGCCTGCGGGGGTGTACTGAGCCCCCAGGCAGTCTCGCATTAGGCTTGCTTCATCCAGGTTGTATCAGAGGACCTGCAACAGAAGAAAGGACCCTGAGGAAAGGCCTGCCTGTGACTGAGTGCTTTGGCCCAGGCAGGGCTGATGCTAATGAGGCAGCAGCAACCTCATGGGGCATGAACCTAGTGGGTCAGTTGAGTTACTCACTGGGCCTCTGCTTTTGAGATTTGTCTGCCAGAGTACATGACCTCGGCTACCAGGGAGACCATGGGGTCAAAGTTCAGGCTGGCAACTGCAATCACATAATCATCTCTGAAAGAGAAAAGCTTCAGCAAATGAGTTACGCTCCCCTCTGGCCCCCTGAGTGCCAGAGCACTGCAGCCTCTGAGAGCTCAAGGGACTGAGCCAGTCCAGAGCCAGCTTTATTCTGATGGGCTCTGAGCTGGTCTCCCCACGGGCGGTGACAGTGGAGGGTGTCCATGGCAAAGTGCCCACGGGGGCATCAAGTGCTGAATGAGTTAAGAGTCGAGTAGAGTGAAAACAGATACTATCCCACTTCCTACTTTTCCCTTCCTCTCTCCAGGGCTGCTATGCCTCAGACTCTGAATCCTGGCACCCTACAGTTTTAATATTGAGCCTCAAAAGGAAGCTTTTCTATAAACCAGGGAGACTGTTGAAAGATCTGTCAATCTTCTTCTCTAGTGTCCTGTTCCTCCCTCCCCTGCATGCCCCTGCCCCAGCATGCAGAAGCTGGATGGACAGCAACCTTGTTGTGCACGCCTGTGGAAGGGTAGTGTGGAGCGTGCCCCCTGCAGTACTGCCAAGGACCATCCCAAGAGGTGCATACAGGCTGTTCCCCTGAGCACCATGGACATTGCTGCTGCATCCTGCAAGGAAGAGTAAGTTCTTGGCAGATACACTGGCTGGGTCTGGGTCTGGCTCTGACTTGCCAAGAGTTCCAAGCCAATTGGGCTACGGATTCACTCACTTGATGTAAAAGACCAAGAACTCCAGCTGCTCCAGATTTCCCTTCACAACAGTCTCTGTGTATCCTTCCCCATAGCCTGCAAACACAGAAGATGCAGTGGGGTCTGGGCAGATGCCACCATGCCCCTTAAGCTCAAATAACTGCAGGTGAGTGGGTGGGGGGAAGACAGCTCAGTAGACCAGTGGAAGGACCCTGAGGCGGGACCTGGGCTGCATGCTCCATGCAGTTAGGGCTCTGGCTGTGGCCAAGGTGAGAGAGGGTGACCCTTGTCCCCAGGGCCCTGGGGATATGACCTCTGACCCTAATGTCCTGGTCTATGACTTGACACTGGGTTTTCTGCTTAGAGCTGTAGCTTCCCCAAATTAAAGAAAGGGCTTGGGGGACTTCTCACCCTCACTCTCTCTGATTGACTTTGAGAATGGTTCATACATCTGTCTGGGTGCTTATAAGGTCCCCATCCCTGCAGTATCTGAGCACCTAGCTTTGCACAGGTATGGGGTGGGGAAGGATGTTTGTCCCAGCTTTTCTGCTCCCCTCCCACCTGCATAGCGGATGCTTTTTCCAAGCAGGGAGGTCCAAAAGAAAGGAACAGTGTGCAAGGCCTTCTGCTTCTTCAGCATGTTTAAAGCAGCAATGTGACCTGAAAAGACCCAGAAAACCCCAAGAGGGGAGAATGTATTTTTCCAGAAGATACTTTCATGGGAGACTTTTAAAACTTCAGGTTCATCAGCTTTCTCATCTTGAAGCCTGTCGCCTGTCCTGGCTCAAGGTGGGAAGTGGGATATTACTTCCAATTACTGACTCAGGCTGGCAGCAGCAGCTACCCACCTCTACGTGTGTAACCCCTTCCCCTTCCCTTTCCTCTCCCTCCCTTTGGGCATAGCTGCCCCCATTGCAGGGCATGTGGGCTGGTCAGTGGAGCTGGTTTGGTGCATAGGTAGTGGCTCTGCATGTCCTGGAGCCCACTTGCCCAAGGCACAGGCCTCACAACCTTGAGTGACCATTTCTCAAGCCTATTTTTCCAGCTGTATTGGGAAGGGAGGCAGACACAGCTGGTGTTAATGGTGCTGCAGTTCCTCACCATGAGCCTGTGCTATCTGCCAGTGACGGATGGTGGCGGTTGTTTCACCGAAGAGCGTGACTGGAAATGAAGTCACATCACCAGCAGCAAAGACTCTTGGGACATTGGTTTGCATGAACTAAGAGGGGAGAAAGGGGGTGATTAGTGACATAGCATGCACGGCACCTTAAATTTGATGTGTGCATGCCTCGCAGGAACTTACGCACCAAATCCACCAGGATGGTGCCTCCACGGTCCATAGCAATTGAAGTGTCCTTCAGGAAACCTGAGTTGGAGGTGACACCTTTGGGGAAAGACAGAGAAACACAAGAGGTGTGACAGGAGAGTGAAGAAAGCTCATGCAGGCCAGCGCAGGAGGGAGCACAGCTGTTTAAGTATCATTCAATCCAGCACGGGCTGGAGTTGAGCAAAGCACAGTAAGAACAAACAGCAGCATATGGAGGTGAGGATGATAATGAGAGCTGCATGAGGGTACAGGCCGGGAGCTAGTTGAGCTTGAAGAGGGGTAATCAAACACCAGCTCTAAGCAGGACCAGATATTTTGGTAACGGGCACAATGGGTGTAAGAACGGATCCCGGGGGGGATTCCTGGAGCAGCACTACAGGAAGGGAGAATGTGAGGCAATCAAGTCACAAGCATGTCCTGCTCAGGTATCTTGGGAGCTGGAGTTGGTTGGGGACAGGGTAGAGCGAGTAATTATTCTCCTGGGGTTAGTCTTGGAATGTGAGCCAGCCTGGCTCTTTTGGATACGCAGAGGTCCTGGAAGGTGAGGGGCAGCATAGATATGGACGGGGTCTATATGAAGCAAAGTTAACTGGTTAGTCTTACCTATTCCCACCACCACAACATCTGCAGGTAGCTTTTCTCCACTGGCCAAAACAGCCTCTGTAACCTAGGAAAGAGGCAACACCATTCACTGAGATGCTGCCTCAGAACCACCTCCTCCCAGAACCACCCCCAGCCTGCCCTCGCTATGGTACTTTGCTTCCCCAACCCCTGGACCACCCAATTCATGTTTCTGGGCCCAGGAGACTGATCCTAGGGGCAGTGGAGAGCAAGCTAGTGCCTGTGTATGTGATACAAGTTTAGAGTCCTGGGAGACTGGAGATTACACGGCCTGTGGAAGGAACATGGGATGGGAGTGAAATGGTATAGGCCCAGATTGGAAGCAAATTTTGGGAGCAGTCCAGGTGCGGAGCTCGTGTTAAGGACTTTGTAACCTTTCTGTTCTCTCCTCGCAGCTCAGAGATTTCAGCCTTCATGTAGAATTTCACACTTTTATTCTGCAGCATCTGAAACAAGGAAGACGAATTACCCCAGCCCAAAATAGCTTTTCTCATCAATGTTCTATCCCTGATTAATTCAACAGTTACACATTCCTTCCCTTCCAGAAACCCTGGCAGATAGCTGGGCCACTGGCCAGCTCTGCCCACTAGGGTTCTCCGAGTATCACCCCACCTCTCCAAGCGGGTCCTGTGGATCAGAGAGCTAGCATCTCCTACAGCTGATGGAGGAACAGCCCTGCTGCCTTCTGGGCCCCCAGTCTGTGCGCAGCACATAAGGTGGGTGTCACGGAGTCTGGGGGAGTCCGGCCCTGCACCCCTCTTCCTAGACCCCA
>NC_133788.1:24432955-24510086 GCF_003597395.2 Chelonoidis abingdonii
CCTGCCTGGCTCAGGTTACAGGCTTAAAGATCCTGTCCCTCACCTAAAGACATCCCCTGCTCTCCCATCCCCCACACCGACAGCCCCTACTCCCTCACAGTGGGACTATTAGCTTGGGGGAGACATGAGCATCTGTGGCATGCAAATCGGCCAGAACTGAGAGGGGATGAGACAAGACCAGTGTGGCTAGGGAGGGATGGTTGGGAATAGCCCATCTGTGCGCACATGAGGCACAGTTGTCCAAGCTGATGCACTGTGTGCAAGGTGGGTAGGGAGGGGTAAGTGTTGTGTCTCGGGCACAGAGTAGGTAGGAGGTTTGCACTCGCTGTGTGACTGCGTGTGCAGCACTCAAGGTCAGTGTAGGGCTTCCACACCACTTGGCTCTGTGTGCATTCTCTGTCCACTATTAACTATACCGGGGTAGGCAACCTATGGCACGCATGCCTTCAGCGGCACTCACACTGCCTGGGTCCTGGCCACTGGTCCGGGGGGCTCTGCATTTTAATTTAATTTTAAATGAAGCTTCTTAAACATTTTAAAAACCTTATTTACTTTACATATGACCATAGTTTAGTTATATATTGTAGACTTATAGAAAGAGACCTTCTAAAAATGTTAAAATGTGTTACTGGCATGTGGAACCTTACATTAGAATGAATAAACCAAGATTCAGCACACCACTATACCTTCATGGCAACACCTCCGACCTCAGGCCCCAGCACTGCCTGGAAGGGGAACTCCTCTCTTTCTACCACGCAGATGGCACTAGACTTGTCTGAAAGGAAGGCAGCAACCTCCATCCCTGCACACAATGGACACGTCTGAAGTGGAATTGGCACAAGTACCCCCCCACCCCCCAGCACCAAACTTCTCCCTGGAAATAGGGATGAAGCTGGAAACCTCTTACCCATGGGGGTGGGAAGTGTGTCAGAGATACTGCCCCTGCTATCTGCCTTTATACAAGTATCAGTCTCTAGTATCCTGAACCTTTCTGGGATTCATCAGGGATCCAAGTACCACGAAGGGCAAAGACTTCTCCATCCCCCTATGCACCCCACTAGCTGCACTTCAGACCTGTTAGCCTCCCCAGGGCACAGCAAACCTTCCCCACTCTCCCAGATGGTGCTGAACGAGGCAGCCTGCACTCCAGAAGGATGAAGTGACACCTCCATAAAATAAATCCCCTTCCTCCAGGTCCAAGTGCTGTTGACAGTTTTTAGTGCTTCCAGAGGAACAGCTTGGGGTGGGGCACCCCCCACAGAGTAATGCACAGCCCAGAACAGCATGGAGTGGCCACCCACCAGTGAGCATCGCAGCCACTCTTGGCAAACGGCCTGTGGTTAATCAGCACACACAGTGAAAATAGATTTCAAGGCTCGGCTTACAATTAGTGATCTGACCCCACTCCTATTCTGACTCGCTGCATGCAGTCAGGCAGCTGCTACGCCAATCTCTTACCAATGAATGAAGCACCTAGAATCACCACCCTCTTGCCAGTTGCTAGGTGAAGAATCCTGTTAGCATCCTCTGGGGTTTGCAGGGAACACACATTCTCCAGGTCTGAGCCAGGGCATTGGAGCTGCCTGGGGCTGTGGGAGAGGAGACTTCAGTTACAGTTGCCGTGCTTATGAAAAGGCAGCTATGCCTACCCCCTCCCCCTGCGAGCACGGTGATGCACCCCACCCAGTGGCTCTGGGAGCTGACCTCACGCTGCACGCTTCCCCTCTAAGGCTCCCTGTGCTGAGAAAACACATGGCTGCCTTGCTTTCTCACCTGCTGCCTGTTGCAATGAGGAGCTGATCGTACTGCTGGAAGGCCCCATCCTGGAAGTGGGCTTTCTGCCTCTGCGTGTCCACAGACACCACCTGCAGCAAGGAAGGGCACTGGGCAGTGTTCGGCTCACTGCTCCGTTCCACAGCGTGGCTAAGTACACGTAGTGCATAGCCACACAGGCACTGTGTGCCCCCAGCCCAGTCTGCACTTTGCACCCAAATACAAGGTGGGAGAACGTTACAGTTCCCAGTTTGGAGCTCAGCCATCCCAAACCTCCAGTGTGCCATATGCCCCCTTCTAAAGTCACCTCCCTCCCATGTGCCTGCTGCCTGTCTGCCACTAGCTTACCCACATGTACAGCAGTGCCCTGCAGGTAAACCTGATGGTGGTGTGTGACTCCCAACATGCACTGTGTGTGCCCAGGCATAGTGACTAATAGACCCACCAGTCTAGAGGAGAACGACAGTATTCTGCAGCAATGGTCCCCTGCTCCCAGGCCAGCGTTAGGGATAAGCACTAATGGTTTGATAAAGGTGAGCGGCTGCCGCTCCTTCACCTCTTTATCAGTCCAGACGTCGATGCCATGAGCCTCAAAGAAGTCCTGCTGCCTCAGGTAAATGCTCTCTAATGTCTTATCCATCGCCTGGAAGTAAAGCAAAGCAACAGGACTGAGGAGCAGCTCCACAAAGCCAATCGCACTGTTCAAGAGGTTAACAGCACCTGCACTGCAATCTGGACTCCTGGCAGCTTCCTTATGGGAAATGTTCACACTGGGCCATGTGTTCTCGTATTAGTAAATCGAACTGCCCTCCCCCCAAGCCAACCATGTCTATAGCAGGAGGGGGCTGCAGGGAATGGGGTAAGATCACTGGCTCAGAACTGCTGTCCAAGCCTGTTCCACGAGGAGGCGCTGTAGGGAGTGGGTCAGGGACATTTGCTGAACAATGTAACCGTCCTATAACCAGGCTCTGCTCACAGCCCTGGCTAACTGGGCTCTGCTGAGGCAGCTGGCGCTCTGACTGTGGTTCTCTGACTGAAGCTTTTACTAATTCCTGTCCAGCCCATCCCTCAATCACAGTTCTAAGAGAAGCGCTGGCCATGCACAAACCTTGCTCAGTTGGGTCCTGTCATACGGGACATGCTTTTCTTTGGTTACCATGATGATCCTGCCTGTAAAGCCTTCCTGCCGAAGTGTTTCTGCACAGACCAGTGCAGCTGCACCTGTGAGACAAACATGAATCTCACCCATTCTGGGACGACTCACCAGCCACGCAGGAGGAACAAGCCCCTGGCGAAGAGACCAGCATGTGCCCAAAGGGCTGACGTACAAACTACACAACCAAAGCACAGGTGCTTGTGTTCAGACCTTGTCTACTGATTCACTGACCTCCACCCAGGAGCAGCATTGTGTTCTCATTGCTCCTGCATCGCTCACTCATGGCCTTCAGCTTTCGGTCACTTTCAAGGTCCTGACAGAAAGAAAAGAAGAAATTCAAACAATAGTAACTGGTCCCTGGACCACCTTTGCTGTGGTTACTCAGTCAGAGCAGGTGAGGTCAGTACCTTTTTTTTTGCAGTAATAAGTACCTTCCCGTCTTCCACTCGCACCTGCAAAGACCGAAAAAGAGTGGGATTTCAGTGCATAACTGAGGCTGCTGGGAATTTACGGAGGAGTCTTTGTTTTGGAGTGTGTGTGTCCTGCAGGAGCTGACTGCTACCAAAGCCTGTGTTACTCTGGGGTCAAGTGGCACTAAGGAGGAAGGTGGGCACTGGAGGGGGGCTGGTCTTCAGTGATGGCACAATGAGGATGTGGAACTAATAAGGCAACCTGATGCCAAAGCGGCAACCCAGGGCCTTTGGCCTAAGGAGTCTCTCAAAGGCAAAAAGCTAGAGCAGCCCTAAGGGCAAAAGACAGCCTGCTGCACAATCCTGTGTTTCACTCTTGTGAAGAGAGCGAGTGCCCCTCTGCGGAGGGTGGGTTTGTGCAGGTCACATTTGGACTCTTCTATTCAGCTGATGATCCGAGCCCACAGAACACTGTGCTCCATCTGACAAGCTCAGAGTGACCTTTAGGCACCTTTCAGTGCCAAAGCAGCTCAGACAGACACTGCTAGCACTGACAGAAGTATTACATGCTTTGTTTTCAGAGCCTTGTGAGAATCCTTCTTCCTTTCAAAAGCACTACTAGGCAATGTGGGGGCAAGGGGCTAACAAGGCTTCTGAAAAGGCATTTAGGTCCTAGAGCCAAATGGTCCCGAAAACCAGTTCTTCGGTAACCACCGTGGAGAGCGGTGGTCAGGGAAGAGAATTCTAACACTTCCACAGAATCACTGGTGAGGCCAGGCCCAGGCTGGGTGTAGAGTGGCAGGTATTGTCATGGATGAGGCAAAAAGGGGAGCAAATACAGAGCAGACAGAACAAGCTGGGATGTAGAATGGAAAGTAACAAGGATAATGTCACCTTGAAGCAGGGAAGACAGTCCAGAGCTGGGTACTCCTCAATGTCTCCAGTTCTGATATTGAAGCAGGCACCATGCCAGGGACAGCGCAGTCTGTTACCCGCCAAGACTCCTGCAAGTCACACACCAAGGGAAGTGTTGTCTAATGTGTAGAACAGAACTTCTTGTCAGGACTCCTGGAGTCTATTCCCAGCTTGGACTGTGATGTGATGTACCATGGGTAAATTGTTCACTTCCGCAAACTGGGTTCAGGATTCTAGTTCACCTCATTGGGTGTTGAGAAGCAGCGCTGTGTACCTCTTCACTATCCTTGAGAAGTACTGTATGGGATGAGATCATTTAGGGAATCCTGTGTACAACTATGAATTCTGATTGATATTATGGACTCTACATGTATCTAGACTAAACTGCAAACTCCATTTGGATTGCAAGGCTGGTCTGGTTCCTCTGCCGTCTTTTTACCTCCATCTTGGGCTGAAATTTCCAGAGGTGTTGACACAGAACTAACAATGGTGGGTTGTTAAACTGTTAGGTCTTCTATTCAAGTGGAGGCCCCCTAGGTCAGTGTGCTGACTACTGCCCAGAAACACCAGTTTGCCTGATGGGCTGGTAACAAGGCAACTGATCACCTGGTGGTGGGGAATTCAAGCTGATTGGAGGTCAGCTGACAAAAGGGACTGAAGTTATAAAGAGAAGGGCCTCCCACAGGGCATTTCAGGGTGTAGAAAGCCACTGCTTGTAGGGCATAGAGAGAGTGACTCTATGTCTGGAGGAGAAGCCATGTGCAGGAGGGAATGGAGAGAGGAAAGACCCTGGACTCCTTAGGAGACTGCCCAGTTCCCACAGAATGCTTGAGAGTGGTGAGGAAACTGAGGCAGGAAATGGCATGCTGGTATAACTGTTTAGCCCACTAACGAGTGATTGTTTTCCAAAATCCCTGTGCAAAGGTGTCTGTTCGCGTCCATTGACACGTCTCTAAAAGGGTAAGCTGTGAACCAGAGTGCCCACAAGGTGGGAGCTCTTGAAAAGAGTGGGAGAGGGGTCAGCAATGGTCCTGGGAGGTCCTAAAGTTGCCAGACATGAGGTCCCACTTCTGTGAAGGGTACCACATGGACCCAGTCTGTGCCCAGGAAGTGAGCCTGAGAAGCCAAACAGAGTCAGTGCTGCAGCCTACTCAGAAGAAGGGAGGCATTAAAGCACCGTTTCTCAAATGTGGCCACCAGGGGCTTTTCGTGTGGCCATGACCTCCTGGGTGGTGATGAGGGGGGCAAAGCAGTGGCCTCTCCCCCAGGGCTGCCAGCAGGGGGTGGACCCTCTCCCCCTCTGGAGCCACAAACCCTGGAGGAGCAGGCAGGCGGTGGGGTTTGGCCTTCAGATTTGGGCTGGCGGGCGACAGGTTTCAGCCATGTGGCGGCAGGCTCCATCCCCTGGCCACGGGTTTGAGCCCTGATCCTGGCCCCAGACTCACCCTCCACCCCCAACCTGTTGCCTTCTCTGACCCTGGGCTCTCGTAGTGCAGCAGTGGGCTCTGACCCCCAGCTGCAGGGTTTCAGACTCCAGCCATGGGGCCACGCAATCCAGCCCCCAACCATGTGGCAGTGACTGCCGGCCTCAAGCTCGCCAGCCCCTAGCTCGCCTCCCCCTCCCCAAGCATCACCCCTGGCCTCTCTGCATCCTCTGGCCCCAGTCCCAGGCTGTGCAGCTGAAGGGTTCCCCTCATTGCCCCTGATCCTCAGCTGCCTCCCTACCCACCTCCCCGTCCAGGGTTTAATTTGTCCACCAGCTTGCCATGGCTGAGTAAGTCTGTTGTGAAAAGTGATATTTGTTTGTTTTTTAATATCACTTTTCACTGCCTCCCTGCTAGCCAGCAAGTCTGCTGATGTGAAAAGTGATATTAACAAAATACTAATATCACTTTTCACAGAAACAGACTTACTCTCTAGCAAGTCTTAAAAAAATAAGCAGCCACAAAAAGCAAACGAAACAACAACAGAAAGGGACAAGAACATGCAAAACACATTATTTGTTTCTGTTCTGTTTAGGTCCAGTAAAGAACAGAGAAAATGGTACATTATTTTTATATTGAGTCTGCAAAAAAACCCCGCATAAATAAATTACATTGATTTGGACATGTATATGTGCATACGTATTTTTCCTAAAGTTAATTGAGTATTTTAGGAAAACATGTCAAAGCGGCCACCAGCCATAGCTGGTGGCTGCACTCTGAGGCCCCCAACAAATTTCGTGTGAGAACCCCTGCTTTCAGGCACCCTGGTATGTGTGGGGAGGGAGCCAACACAACAGTCTGATGAGTGTCCAACAGGGGGCGCTTGGCCAGAGCAGTGACTTGAGACAAGGCAGCCCCCTGAAAAGCAGTTGAATCCTGGTCCACTTCCCACGGGGGGCTGGGCTGTCCCTGACTTAGGGGTGACAGTGTGGGCTTCCCTTGTCCTTTGGCTCAGAGGCGCAGTGAGAGAGAAGCTCAGCCTGCTAGGCAGAAGCATTAGACAAGCGGCAGCTCCTGGAGAGAAGCTGCCCATCCTCTTTCTGCACAGTGTCTGCTTTGACACCATCGCCTCTTCCTTGTGTTTGCCCGTGGCCTGAGCTTTGCCTGGAAGCTGGGGATATGCGCCGGCTTTTACCTTTGCTGAGAGAGGCTCCTGCGTGTGTGCACTTGCTCCCCACAGCACTGAACTCCATCTTACTCCTCACCAGCAACACTTTGTGGCCTGCAACCTCCACCTCCCGCAGCCTGCAGGAGACAAGCACAAGCCAACATGGCGAGCCTGGACCATGAGGCCACCACGGGGCAGCGGGATCAGAATCAGGCCACCCGGGGGCAGCTGGCAGAGAAGGCTGCCATACCGGACTCCTCGCTTGTGCCACGAGAGCCTCCAATAACCCCGGCAGTGGGGCTGCTGTTTCTTTGCCTCCGGGCCCCCTACAGCCTCTCTCAGTGGCCTTTTGTGAGGCTGGCTTCTTCCTAACCTGCCTCCCCGTCCTGGGTGACAGGAGCACCAGACAAGCTTCCTCTTAGGAATAAATGAAGCCTTGTTGCTGAGAAGCAGAGCAGAAACAGAAGCCCCCAGCACACCCACCTCTTGGGGCCACTTTCCTGAGGCAGGACCCACTCTCCCCCTGCGCTAATGCAGGGTGCCAGCAGGGGATGCGGGTGGGGCTGGGTCGTTACCAGGTGTCTCACAGAGGCTGGGCTGAGTTCAGGTGGAGGGAGCCTGGGTCAGGTCTGTCAGCAAGCGCTGGTGATGCAAACTGGCCTTTCACAATCCCCCAGCCTGCCATGATCTGACACTCACTCGCCATCCTGGATGTCTGACTCCTGGCAGACCTGCTCTGTGATGCTGTCTTCAGTGTCCATGCTTGCGGGTGCCCGTCTCAGCAGCAGGCTGGCTGAAGACAGAGCAGAGAGGAGTCAGGGATGGGAATGGGGTGCTGCAGCAGAGCATTCTGGGAAGGCTGCTGCTTGGTCATTTTGCTCTCAGAGTTGCTGACGTGACATCTGTGTTATGACCTCATCACCATGTAACGATGCAGCTCAGCATGAAGACACAGGCCCCAGAGTGACTTTGGGAATCGTTCTCTAGGCCGCCTGGCAGATTGCAGACATGTCTCAGCCTGATGGTGCACCCTGGGAGTGTGACACCACAACTGCGGCCCCGGGCCCTTTGGGCTGGCAGCCAGGCCCTGTTCCCCTCCCACCCTCTGTTACACCTTCCCCACCAATGCACCAGAACCCCACAGGTCTCCTAAAGCCAGTGCTCAACAAATCTCCCTGCTCCCTGGCCCTGCCCTCAGGGCAGGATTAACCTTTTGTGGGGCTCCATAGGGGCAATGGAGCCTGGCACAGGGCGGCCCCGTTCCGCCCAGCCCCGTGCAAGGGCACTATTTACAAACTAGCATTTGCCAGATGCAGCGTGTCCTGCCCGGCCCTGTGCTGCCAGCCTGCCCCTTCCTGTCGGGACTGGGCCCATTCCATGCCACACAGCCCCCTGCCAACACCCCCCCCAACTCCCTATGGCCAGAGCTCCCCTGAACTCGCTATACCCAGTGCCCCCGCCCAACCCTCCCACAAATGCAGAGCACCCTGCAGCACACCACCCCTGCCCAGCGCCCCCCTGCCCACAGCCCCACCACAACTACCCAGCACCCCACACAGAACCCCCACTCCACAGTGCCCCAACACACAGAGATCCTCCCTGCCCCTTCACAGCCCAGCACCGCCAACACTTCCCACAGACCCACACCCCCATGCCCTGCCTCCTGGCTGCACTCACCAGCCCTGCTGGGAGGTGACTGTCTGCCGCGCTGAGACGGCAGCTCAGCAAGTCTGTTCCCGGGATGGGGAATCGCTCCGGCCCCTCAGGCGTGGCGAGATCAGCCAGGCAGGGCCTGCCCTGGCCGGGCTCCCTCAGGACCCACTTGCCTGGAGGGGCCCAGCCAAGCCGCGCTCTCTCCCCCCTACCCCGCCCGCCTGGTGAGACTGGCCAGGCTTCTGCACCAGTCCCAGGCGGCTCAGCTCCGGGGAGACAGGTGGGGCCCACAGGTGGTGGGAAGCAGAGACTGCCTGGCACCGGAGCTGCACTGGGGTCCGGCCAGGAGGCAGAAAGGAGCAAGTGATGGTCAGGGAGGAGCCAGTGGGCTGGTGGGGTCTCGGCACAATGCAAGGGAGCAGGCCAGGGCCCCTTCTGAGCGTGGGCCCAGCTCCATGGCGCCACTGGTGCCATTGTAAACCCAGCACTGGGAAGAGAGGGGCCAGTCCTGCTGGCACAGCCGTTCTGAGCAGCAGTGCCTTGGCTCGACAGCCCGGAGCAGGCAGAGCCCCAGTTCTGGGCCCAGTGCAGGCAGACTCCCAAGTCCGGTGCCCAGAAAGCTTCACTGCAGTTGGCAGAGACAGCTGGGCTGAGAGCCTAGGTGAGATGGGCCAGTGCCTCAGCCCTGGCGGGTGGGGCGGGACGAGGCTGAGGCCTCGCTCACAGCCTGAGGTGATGGTACAGACAGAGGGTGGGTACCTGGGAACTGTGAGAAAGCCAGGCCTCCGTGGGCACAGCAGGGTGGACCCCACCCAGCCACTGGGTGATGGGAATGAGGGCCTGGGAGCAACAGGGCAGGGGACTCACCCCCTCCCCCAGCCCACCAGACACAGCATCATCCACGCTCAGCCAGCAGGAAGCATCTGGTGCTGCCCTTTGCTGCAAACAAGCACTCCAGGTAAGAAACTCTGCAGCAGCTGCTGCTCTGTCAGTGCCTTGCTTCCGGGACACACAGCCTGACTTGCTCAGTTCTGGTCACTCGCACTTGACAAGGCCTAGGACCCTCAGAAATGCTGCTCTGGCTGGGGCCCAGATACACCCTTCTGAAGCGTAGAGGCCCCTGGCATCCCTGGTGTCCATGATGCCCTCTCACCTGCCCATGCCCACACCTTTGACTGGCGGGGCCATTCCCTTGGGTAATTTCCTACAATTCACACCAGCCACGGGGCGGGCACAGAGCAAACCAAGCTACCGCAGCCTGTCTGGGCTTTGCTGATTCACTAAATGCGGTGAGGCCAACTAATTGCATTTGGAGCCAGGATGTAGCTGGCTCTGCAAGCCATTGCAGTGGGAATGCTCCCTGTGTTACCACAGCAGGCTGAAAGCCCTCATGTTAGCTGTCGGATGGCAATGGGCCAGCAAATCCAGAATTAGCCAGTCTGCTCCTGCACATCCTTCTGTCTTAAGCAAGTGGTACAGACTGATGCTGAGCACTGGAATTTCTCTATTTACTCTGTTGCTTGCTGGTGGTACGATTAGGGCTCCATGTAGTTTGTGTCACAGCCCACTGAATTCTGTGACACATGGAAACTAAAATTTGTCACAAGGCCCCCTCAGGCCTTTAGCAAACTGGAAATTCTATGGTAGTGGGACATTCATAGAAAAATATCCAGAAAATTAATTTTAATTGCATGATCTACTGTGTAACAGCATTCATTGTTTTATGAAATGCATCTTTGTGGAAGTTTTTTTACATATTTTAGACTTCTGATGCATTTCCAGTTTGCTGTAAAAATCAGGATGTCTTCCTGCAGAACTTAGGGTCGTAGGCCATATCCTCACCTTCTGGCTGCCGGAAGGAGGAAAGGAAGCAACCAGATCTGGAGTGCATGGATGGTAGGGAGCAGGTGGACTACAGAGCATTCAAGGAAGATTCCAAAAGTCTGGGAGAAACAGGGGAATATGGACTTAGAACATTTAGCTTCCCAGCTGTCCACAGTGATTAAACAAGGAGATAGTGGTGACTGCTTGAAAAGCTGGGGTGGGGGGAAAGATTAGGAACTCTGGTTTAGCCAAATTGAGATTGAGACGAGGGCTAGACATCTGCAAGGAGCAGTCAGTGAGACTGGCGGAGATTTTAGTTTGAACAGAAGGAGACACCTTGGGAGTAGAGAGGTAGCTGTCAGCATAGATGTGGTGGCTGAATCTGTTTGCAGATGGGCTTAAGGTGTAGAGGGAGATAAAGTAGAGAAGGGGTCCAAGGATGCAGCCTTGTTGTGAAGGTCCCACAGAAAGTCAGCAGGTAGATGAGGAGGAGCCTCTGAAGGACGCACTGAAAGAGTGACCAAGAGAGGGCAGAGTCAGGGAAGCCAAAGGACGACAAGGTTTCAAAAAGAGCTGGTAGGTGAAGGAGGATAAGGATGAAGATGAAGTACGGGTTCTGAGTTTTGGCTTGGAAGAAGACATTAGACATGCCCACCTCCTTCATAAACAAGATACAATTCTATCTATGACTGTGGAGGAGAGGAAGCAGGGAGCACAAAAGGGCAAGTGATTACAGCACAATCACAACACCACCAAGACTGCTGCAATAGTTGGTCTAAGTGGAAGTGTTGCACCTGTGTCACAATTAGTTGTTTAGTGCAAACAGTGACCTTGGCTGTGCACAATATAACCAAACAGGGCGTATAGCCTGAAAGGAACCTAAGAGTAGAGCTGGGAGAATAACTGATTGTTCAGTTTTGTAGCTGACCTGAAACTTTGATACAAACTGACATTTGGGTTGGTCCAAAACAAGCATTTGTCATTGAAACAAAAAATGTTGAAATTTAATTCTGGTTCGACGATTCACTTTGTTTTGTTTCATATATATATATATATATATATATATATATATATATATTTACTTTTTGGAATACAATTGAAGCAAAATTCAAAAGAAAAAGTAATTTTGAATAGAAAAAAAGTTTAATTCTGAAAATGTAGAATCAAGATGTTTGGACGGGGGGGGCAAACAATTTGGCACAACTTGCAGAAATTTGTAAAATGTTTCAGTCAACCCAAATATTCATTTTTCAGTTAAAAAAAGTTTTGGTCGTTATTTTTTGCCCAGCAGTACTTAGGAGCCTTGGCTGTTTAGTCTTGCTGCTGTCTTGGTAATCAGTAAACTAGACACAGAGAGCAGATAGCAGAGGCCTGTGGGAATAAATCAATGTTTTTCCTGTGGGGAATAGTCCCTGGAGCAGGCAGCGAAGCTGCTTCGAAGTGAGGTCTGTGGTTGGTGCATCAAGGGAGATGAAACATAAACAGAAGCAGATTGATTCACCGCAAAAAGAGGTGCAACTAACTCGTACGGGAACAACAATTTAATTCCTGCAACATCTGCCTCAAAAGCCTGGCAATGGAACACCCACCCAACACGGATGTCATTTCCATTTACCTACAGAAAGGTATTATAAATACTCACATGAGTCCAGAAGTGTTTTTTCTCACCAGAACCGAGAAATTGCAGCCTCCTGTATTGCACCTGGTGTGTGGAACTGAGGCATTCACTTCTCAAGAGAGACAAGTCTGTCTCTGTCTCCTGCAGCCAACGCACATCTGGGTTGCGGCTCTCAACAAGTTACACAATATCCCTGTCAGTCACAGGTCACAGGAGGTCTGTATCCTGGCAACCAAGCATTATGCTCCTCCCCCTTTGGGAAAGCTGGAGTGTGTCATTGCTGTAGTAGGTCGTGAGGGGGAAGATTGTGGGGGAATGCCTGAGCGAGAGTTCAAATCCAATTTCTATAATTTTTCTGCTGCTGTGGCTAATTAAATTAATTTACTTGAGGATGAAAAGTGCTAACTGAAGTACAAAGGCTTATTGGCTAGCTGGGGAGGTGGATGGTATAAAATCTTGATATTTCATCATATACAAAATAGTTCAGAAAACAAGACTGTACAAATGCAATTTCTCTCCATCTCCTGGGGTCATGTTAGCCTCTTTCTGAGCCTTTGCAAAGGCCCAGCACAGCCCATTGTATTACCGGGACTTTGGTTGGCAAGCTGTCAGTATGTGAGGTATTTGTATGGCACCTATAACCATGCAGTCTGATTTTCCAGAAGTGCTGAGCCTCTGCGAGCTCTCCTTGAATGTAACGAGAGTCTCAGGTGTCCAGCACCTCTGACAATCTGATCAGCAAGCACTAGCGACAAAGTGCTGCCTCTGCCTGGATGAGACCCCTTGCTCCAGGTGACTGGTGTTCAATGAAGAGCTGAGGGAGAGTTTGGGCACCAAAATGCCACATACTCCACCATGCCAGCTGCAGGCTAGGCTGTGCGCTACTTTGACTTTGGTGTAGCAGTTACGTGCTGGGAAGGGGGAATAGAAAACTGTTTGCCTCTCTTTCTGAGATAACGTGTCCCCAAACCTTTAACTTGCAAAAGCCAAAGTTTCCAGCAGAATGTTTCTGATAAGCAGAACCAGATACTGGGCCCTACAGGGACTACTTTCCATCTATGACCCATCACATGCCCCACCCACCAGTGTCGGGCCATGAGCAGGAAAAAGGGAGGTATGTCTGTTACACTGCAGACTCCATCTGATCCTCTGCTGGCATCTGGAGGCTCTGGGCAGATGAGCGTAGAATCACAGGACTGGAAGGGACCTCAAGAGGTCATCTAGTCGAGTCCCCTGCACTCATGGCGGGACCAAATACTGCCTAGACCATCCCTGACAGGTGTTTATCTAACCTACTCTTAAAAATTCCCAGTGATGGAGATTCCACAACCTTGCTAGGCAATTTATTCCAGTTCTTAACTACTCTGACAGTTGGGAAGTATTTCCTAATGTCCAACCTAAACTGCCGTTGCTGCAAGCCCATTGCTTCTTGTCCTATCCTCAGAGGTTAAGAACAATTTTTCTCCCTCCTCCTTGTAACAACCTTTTATGTACTTGAAAACTGTTATCATGTCCCCCCTCAGTCTTCTCTTCTCCAGACTAAACAAACCCCATTTTTTCAATCTTCCCTCATAGGTCATGTTTTCTAGACCTTTCATAATTTTTTTTGCTCTTCTCTGGACTTTCTCTAATTTGTCCACATCTTTCCTGAAATGTGGTGCCCAGAACAAGACACAATACTCCAGTTGAGGCCTAATCAGAGCGTAGTAGAATGGAAGAATTGCTTCTCATGTCTTGCTTACAATAATCCTGCTAATACATCCCAGAATTATGTTTGCTTTTTTTGCAACAGTGTTATCCTGTTGACTCATATTTAGCTTGTGATCCACTATGACTCCCAGATCCCTTTCTGCAGTACTCCTTCCCAGGCAGTCATTTCACGTTTTGTATATGTGCAACTGATTATTCCTTCCTAAGTGGAGCACTTTGCATTTGTCCTTATTGAATTTCATCCTATTTACTTCAGATCGTTTCTCCAGTTTGTCCAGATAATTTTGAATTTTAATTCTATCTTCCAAAGCACTTGCAACCCCTCACAGCTTGGTATCATCCACAAACTTTATAAGTGTACGCTCTATGCCATTATCTAAATCATTGCTGAAGATACTGAACAGAACTGGACCCAGAACCGTTCCCTGTGAGACCCCACTCGTTATGCCCTTCCAGCAGACCTTCAGTCTGCTCTACTTTACACAAGGGATCAAAGCAGCACCCACTTTAAAGTCATCTTTGGGCCTTCCCTATTTCTATCCTAAACTTAGCTCAGCTTGGCTGGACCAGAGGATCTGGCCCCATATTTTCCATTTGTGAACAATCACTAATTTTACCATAGAGAGAGCAAGTGCACTGTCATGTGCAAAACTTTAAGTACACATTTCTTTTGGTCTCAAGAGTTCCACATCTTCTCTAACTAATGATATGGGTGCTAGGTTATTTCTCACAGTGCCAACAAAAACAGTTTTTGGGGTCTGCCCTTTGGCTATGATCCCAGCTGTGAAGCAATTTTACTGCAGGATTTGTCCGTTTAAGTATCAATGATTATTCTGCATCAGTGACTTCCCACAAGGAAAAAGGCATGGGCCTTCCAGACCCAAAGCCATTATCAACCTCAGTCAAATTAGTCCCTCGATACAGTTTGCGTGTAGATAGACCCTGTGGCATTCCAGTGAGGGAGACATGTCAGATCTGCTTGCTACCTCTATTGGATGCTGGAGATGGAAGAGGAGTACTGCTTATGGTTAGGAAAGAAAAAGGGTCCTTAACTAGGACAAGGAAGGATGGGAATTCTCCATATGGAAGCAACTTATGATTATTCCAACTCCAAGCATATGGATAGGGTGTGCATAAATCAGGAGGCGTGGGGAAAAGTGCAGCCAGAACCTGAGGAGAAGGTTCTGAAGGAGATGGAAATGGGTCTGCAACTTGGCGCACTCCAGGCAGACATGCGCCAGGGTCTTCAGTCCATAGCTGGAACAGCACAAAGTTTCCCTATCTACAGGAGCGGCACTAGGGTTTTTGGTGCCCTAGGTAGGGGTCCTTCTGCGCTCCCGGTCGGTGGCAATTCTGCGACGGGGGGGTCCTTCCGCGCTCCCAGTCTTCGGGGCACTTCGGCGGTGGGTCCTGGAGTGAGTGAAAGACCAGCCGCAGAATTGCCGGCGACGATCCGGAGCGCGGAAGGACCCCCCGCTGCCAAATTGCCGCCGAGGGTGGCGGATCCTAGGCGACCGCCTAGGTCGCCTAAATGGAAGTGCCGGCCCTGACTATCTAGTCACATCTTCCCAGATGTCTCTTTCCAGAAAAGGTGACACCCCCAATTCTCACTTCAGCATGTAACAGAGTTTAGCTAAACCTGGACGAATGCTACTAGTGCCTTGTATTTCTATGAATATACTACAAGAAGGCAATAATAGATGGAGGAAGCTGCCATCCATGGAATGTTTCCCCTGTCCACAAGCATATGAGAACAGAGATGTGACTCAGAATAGACTAGGGTGCTAGTGTGTCTGTGTGTGTGTGTGTGTTAGAACTGTTGTAAGGGCCAATGGAGCAGGCTGACAGATGAAATGAAAATACTTAATTGTAACTGTACATAGCTAAAGAGCCCTTCAACATCAGATTTTGCTAGTTTCTCTTTCTTCCTAGCTCCTAAAGCTCTTCAGGAATGGTATCTAGGTCTTTGTAGACCACCTCTTTGTTGACCACAAACATCATAAGCTTGTCTTAAAACTTGTGAGGTTTTCTAAAATACTAAATGTTGGTTTTGTAGGTCCTGTTTTCAGTTTATTTCCCCATGACCATGAGGGCTAGACACGCACTGTATGTATGGGAAAGTGTAAGTTCTCAGACTCATTTGGCTGCAGGCACTGGAGCTATAGGAAAAATACCAAGGATTAGGAGTCTCATAATAAAGCGCTGAGTTGGCAACACTGCAAATGTTAATAAAATGTGCATGTTTTTTAGCGCCCTTTCCCCGCACCTGTGTCTATGATGGGAGCCTCTCAGTCTCCCGGTCCAGGCACTTCACCAAAGGGGCTCAGTGTCTGGCCCCGTTTTTGGTCGGTCCTCAGACACTGCCCGACGAGACACGAGCGATACTTCCAGCGCGGCCTGTCTCCCAGGGAATCGCGGAGATGCCAGCCCCTTGCCTAGGAGCCACCTGCACCCTCGGGCGGGGCCTGCGGACCGCGTGGAGGGGCGGAGCCGCTCCGGGCCAATGGGAGGCCGCGGGACCGGGAGTTTGTCGGGTGGTTACAAGAAATTACACAAGGCTCGAAGCGGGGAAGGAGCCGTAGGCCCCCGCAGGCGAACCCCGCACCAGCCTCCCGCCTCGGCCCGAGCCCGGCGGCGGCCCCCATGGGGCTGAGCCCGGGGCTCCTGCTTATCGGCGGCTCCTTCGCGGCGTTCCGGCTGCTGAACCGCGGGCTGGAGCGGCTGGTGCCTCCGCCGCGCCCCGCGCTCCGCAACCGCTGGAAGTGGCGAAACATCTGGACCTCGTTCGCGCACAGCCTGCTGAGCGGCGCCGGGGCGCTGCTGGGGTGAGGGGCCGGGGCGCTGCTGGGGGGCCGGGCGCTGCTGGGGTGAGGGGCCGGGGCGGCGGGGGGCCGGGGCGCTGCTGGGATGAGGGGCCCACCAGGGCTGCCCAGAGGATTCAGGAGGCCTGGGGCAAAGCAATATCCGCGGTCCCTTCCATAAAAAAAGTTGCAATACTGTAGAATACTAGTGTCAGAGGGGAGCCGTGTTAGTCTGGATCTGTAAAAGCAGCAGAGAATCCTGCAGCGCCTTATAGACTAACAGACGTTTTGGAGCATGAGCTTTCGTGGGGGAATAGCCACTTCGTGGGATGCATGTCCAGTACATCTGTTAGTCTATAAGGTACCACAGGACTCTTTGCTGCTTTTATAGAATACTTATTATCATGGGGGGCCCCTGCGGGGCCTGGGGCAAATTACCTGACTTGTCCTCCCCCCGGGGCAGCCTTGGGAGTCAGGGCAGCTGGGGGGCTGGGGTGGGTGGCAGGCATGTGCCGAGGGGTGTCGGTAGGGCCGGGCTCAGCTCTTACCCTGCACTCTCTTGCCCAGCAGGTTTTATCTCCACCCGCAGATGGCAGAGGACCTGATCGGAACTCATTCCCCAGCTGCACACAGCATAGTCTCAGTATCTATAGGTGAGCAAGTCCCTGCAGCTGCTCTGGCCTGCTCTGGGCAGCCCCGCTAACCCTCTGTGGCGTGTTTTGTCTGCCAGCTGCGGGTGCCAGCCTGGAGCAGGGAGCACCGGCTGGGGCAATGCCCTGGCACAGGGAGACTTTCCAGGCTTGCCTGGTGCGACATGGGGAGTGCTGAGACCACTGTGGGGGGCGCCTGGGTTGGAGCAATGGAAGCCCCGCCAGCTGCGTGGGAATCTGAAGACTATTTCTGGGGGAGGGGGCTGGCTGAGTGGCCCCACAGCAAAACAGGTGTTCAGATGCCAACCTGAAAGCTCATTCCAGGAGAGTCCCCACCCTGTGCTGGAACATGGCCTTGCAGCAGGTCATGTCCAGGCTGCTGCAGGAGCTGGGGGTCTTGGGGAAGGCCAGCCCTGGCTGCAAGTTTGTGTACAGGCTTTAATTGTCTGGATAGATCTTTCTTCCTTGGAGGGCAAAGTCCCTTGGACTGGCCCAGAGCAATTCTTGCTGAGGTGTGCAGGCAGGAGCTGCGAACAGAGCATGTCTCTCTACATTCCTTTGTCTTCCACCGTAAGAAGTTGTGATTGTTTGGCCTGAAAGTTCCTCTCTTGTCCTCAGGTCCAGTGTTCTCTGACTTGTAACTGATCTGTTTTTCTTTTCACTGGTGAGATCCCAACAGCCCCTGAATCTCTGGGGACAGAAAAGTAAATGCAGCCTTGCCTGGTACTGGGCAACCCTGGTCTGGTGATGTCTCTTTCTTGCTCTAGGCATATGATCACCCTAAGCCAACAATGGCCCCATTCTCAGCAGGGACCGTGACTTCCTTGTGCTGATCCATCCCCACTGTTCCCTCCCCCATGAGGTGAGCTTGTGGCAGCATTGCTCGTTATTCCCTGCATTGAGTGCAGAACTTGTGGAATGCATGCTAACAGGCTGGGCAGCTCTCATCTGCTAACCACAAGACCTTGAACATTGTCCGAATAGCTACTACCAAAGCATTGCACCTTAAAGAACTAGAGACGAAAGTTATTGATTCCAGACTGGGTAGAGACCCTAGGCACAAAGCCTCAACCCTGATTGCTTCCCTTCTTTATATGAGGGTAGTGGCCTGGGGTGGGGAGTTGTCCAGCAGTTCCATTAGCTAGGGTCTTTAATTGAGGAGAGGGGTGCCTGTAGTAAATGTGCGGAGAGAGTGGGGGGCAGCTTTGATGCCCTGCTAGGTTGTAAGGTCTCACCAGGGCTGCTGCTGTCTGTTTTCAGACTGTGGGGAGCTAGAGCAGCTTTGAAGAGAGAGAGAGAGAGAGAGAGAGAGTGTGTGTGTGTGTGTGTGAGAGAGAGAAAGGGGCACTGAGCACAGAACTTGGTTCTGATCCTCGACTTCTGGACTCCCGCTTTGGCCTTGGAGTCATTCACGTCTTGGTCATCTCCTCACCCACAAAGCAAGCTAACACAGACCTTGTGTAGGGGTGGAGAGGACTGAGGTTGCAACTTGCTCAGTATTACAGTCTCTGATGTTTTTGGAGCGGGCGAGGTGTCAAAGTGACAGTGATGCCCAGATTGAGGTTCCTGGGGTCCAAGCTTGGTGGCAAGGCCTGCAGGGTCACAGTGTGTTGGGGCTCCACCAGGACCAGCGCTAATGTTTTTAGTGCCCTAGGCGCACAGCCATTTCGCCGCCCTGCGGCTCTGGTGGACCTGGCGCAGGAGTGCCTGCGGCAGCTCCACTGGAGCCACGGGAGCAGCAGACCGTCCGCAGGAGTGGCAGCTCCACCGGAGCGGCGGACCGTCCGCAGGAGTGCCTGCGGCAGCTCCACCGGAGCCGCGGGAGCAGCAGACCGTCCGCAGGAGTGCCTGCGGCAGCTCCACCAGAGCGGCACACCGTCCGCAGGAGTGCCTGCGGCAGCTCCACCGGAGCCACGGGAGCAGCAGACCATCCGCAGGAGTGCCTGCGGCAGCTCCACCGGAGCCACGGGAGCAGCAGACCGTCCGCAGGAGTGCCTGCGGCAGCTCCACCGGAGCCGCGGGAGCAGCAGACCGTCCGCAGGAGTGCCTGCGGCAGCTCCACCAGAGCGGCACACCGTCCGCAGGAGTGCCTGCGGCAGCTCCACCGGAGCCACGGGAGCAGCAGACCATCCGCAGGAGTGCCTGCGGCAGCTCCACCGGAGCCACGGGAGCAGCAGACCGTCCGCAGGAGTGCCTGCGGCAGCTCCACCGGAGTGGCAGACCGTCCGCAGGAGTGCCTGCGGCAGCTCCACCAGAGCCGCGGGAGCGGCAGACTGTCTGCAGGCACGACTGAAGCGTGTCCACCGGAGCAGCCTGCCGCCTCCCCCCCCACACCCGGCAAAATGCCGCCCCCCAATAATCCTGGCGCCCTAGGTGATTGCCTAGGCCGCCTAAATGGAAGCACCGGCCCTGGGCTCCACACTCAAATTCTGCTCACACTTTCTAATGTGGGGTGGTCCTTGGAGTCGAACGGGGACATTCACGTGGCTATGGGTCCCACTGTCTTCTCCTGCAATGCTGTTACGTTAACCCCATAGTTCCTACTAACAATCTTTTGCTGGGTGGGGAGGGATTGTGTATCGAGATGATCTAGTTCTTATCTGCCTACCCCCAAAGGTTGGTAATTCCAGATGTGCAGAATGACTTGTATGAAAATTACTTGGGATACTCCTCCCCCAAAACACCCAGCTGGGATGGGACCCTGGTGTCTCCTTTCCCTGCCCCTTCAGGAGGTTCTACTGAAACTGACCGTTCTCCTGCAAGAGAGTGTCATATATGTCTATTTGTTCATAAACCCTTGAGGATAGGGAGGGACTGTGACAGACAGGCAATGGAAGCTATGGCCCAGGCAATAGAGAAGGATAATAGGTGTCTAGCACCACAAGGCCCATTTTTTGTTGGTCGTTAGGCACTGTCAGACACAATACTCCAGTTGAGGCCTAATCAGAGCGTAGTAGAATGGAAGAATTGCTTCTCATGTCTTGCTTACAATACTCCTGCTAATACATCCCAGAATTATGTTTGCTTTTTTTGTAATGGCGTTACACTGTTGACTCATATTTAGCTTGTGATGCAATATGACCCCCAAATCCCTTTCCGCAGCACTCCTTCCTAGTCAGTCATTTCCCCTTTTGTATGTGTGCAACTGATTGTTCCTTCCTAAGTGGAGTACTTTGCATTTGTCCTTATTGAATTTCATCCTATTTACTTCAGACCATTTCTCCAGTTTGTCCAGGTCATTTTGAATTGTAATCCTATCCTCCAAAGCACTTGCAACCCCTCACAGCTTGGTATTGTCCACAAACTTTGACTTACTAGGCGTCTAAAAGGTAAGTGGCACTGAGTTGTTGTGGAGATTCCTGGTGATGGGAACTTTCTTCTTTAGCAGGATATTTTCTCCAAGATTTTGTGGATATGTTGTGTAATCAGAAGCTTCACCAGTCCTGGGAGCTGCTTTTCCATCACTCGGTGGTGAGTCTTCACTTGTCACTATGGGAAGGAGTTCAGGGTGCATGGCCTTACTATTCTGAAGACAAATCAGTCAGTTGGCTGGCAGGGACTGGACATCTGACCAGTTCACTGAGGCAGAGCCTGATTCCCATCGACCTCTTGTGGACATTTCTGGAGGCCTGGAGGGAGCTGTGTTCAGCTCCTGCTTCTGCTGGAATATGTTAGTTTAGTTCTGTCTGGTGCAAAATGTCTACATTTGGCTTCATTACTCTTGAAACTGCGCATGACACGCCTGGATCCTTGTGGCTGGAGATGATCAGGGTAAGGCTCAAGAGTGAGGAGAAGCCCGAGGAACAGGATGGGGGAGAGGGGTGCCCTCAGTAGGTTCTAAAATATGTGCCCCTGAATTCCACCTCTGCCTGGGGGAAGTGAGAGAATATGCAGAGCCCTCTCACACATTCTGCTGAGTTGGGCAGGGTAGAAGGGGGGCATGTAAACTTGAGGGGGCTGGGAGAGGGAGACGGTAGTGGGACAGATGAAATAGTGAGATGAAGTGAGGAGAAAGGAAGGACTTCAGAATGAAGAGTAAAGAGATGTGCCAGTCTCATTCCTCCAGCTATTAACTATCGAAGGGGCAATCAGCAGGGTGATGAATGTGCCCCTCAGGTCCTCAATCAGCTGAGAGAAGAATATCCAAGGGAAAAGGGGACAGCAAAACTCAACTGACAGTATGAAGTGTTCCCTAGAAAGGGAGGGGAAGAGACCTCAGGCCACCCAGAGAAAGGGCAGGGAGGGAAGAGGGAAGGCAAGAGAAGGAAGAACAAAAGTGAGGGACACACATGACAGTAACTTTTTCTTACTGTGCGTTCCCCCTGGTACTAAAGCTTATGACGCTAGTTTTGATGTGTGCATGAGCCTGTGTCATCTGTGCGCATTCTGCATTTCTCTCACACAAGTCTCACTCCCTCTAATAAAATTGGGGTACTCTAGTGCTGGGGAGCAGCCCCCTCTGCTCACAGAAGGAGCCTAGGGTGATATCTGGTGGTGTCTTGGCAGCACTGGGCTGGGGACTATCCCATGGGGTGGAGAAAGTAGAAGCCTGTTCTCATTGCAGACTCCCAGGCTGAGGCTGTTTCATAACTAATAAATCCAGCGTTATACAAACAGTGACCTGTGCATTCTGCTAGGATGGGAGGCAGCCCATCCCATCCCATATCTGCTTCACGCAACTTGAATCTCTGCCAAGAGAGGTAATTGCACCAGTTCCCGCCACGTACTTTTCCTGGAATCTCACTTCACCTCTGCATGAGTTAAAGTTCCCAGTGTGGAAGACTTGGCTTTTTCCATTAAGTGTACTGATCTCTCTAGGCACAGGCACTTGGTAAAGGGGCTTGGGGTGTCTGTGAGCTGACATGCTCCAGCGTGTGAACTGCAGAACAAAACCCAAACAACTTGCTTGCCCCTCATCAGCTGTCCCCCAACATCTCTCCCCCACCCGACCCTCCCTGCACTGGCTATGGGCTCAGGCTGTGCCCAGAACACAGAAGAGCCAATAAAATCTGCACTTAGGGCTTAACTTCAGCTGGAGCTGTCCAGAGTGGAGCTCCGGTAAATATTTTCAAACATTGGCTCCAGCTTGGTGCTATTGCGGTTCTCAGTTGGGGGTCCATGGCCCTTTGGGGGGGGGTACAAGTCAGTTTCATGGGGGTTATGGGGCCTCGGGGTGTCCTCTGTGGAGCTGAAGCCCTGAGCCCCATGATGCCCCCTGTGGAGAATGGGGGGAGAGGGTGCATGGTGGACTGTGGGAAATACTCTGAGAATTTAAGCCCTGTCTGGACTCCTTACCCAGCAGTAGGGGAGAGAATAGAGAGGTAAATGCAGAGGCTAGCGGGGAGCTCCAGTGAGGATGAACCAGGCCCCAGTAGTAACTCCGTACCATGGTGCCTGCCTGGCTGTTTGGGGCCTCGGTCCCTAATGACTGTAGTGGGAGGGTGCTGGGGAATGGACTGAATACCAGCTCACAAGGGTGCAAGGTAGGAGCAGGAGTGTGGCAGGCAGATCTGAGAGAGGTGCTGTGCTGGAACCTATGGGAGGAGCTTGGGGGACTCCAGAGGGTGAGGGTGGTTTGGTGCAGTGGTGAGACCTGCTCCTCTCACAGGGTCCAGCATAGGCCCTGCCTGCTGTGTCATCTGGGCTTGCTGCAGGATGGGTCAAAAGGTCATTGCAATATAATACACCTAATTCAGGCCAAGCCAGGGAGCTTAATCGGCAGGAAGCAAATGATCTCATTAAAGAGCCAGTGCAGAGGGGAGCGATTGGGGTGACGCCCTAACGCTCTCTCAGGCACAGATCTCTCTTCCCCATCACCTCTGGAGGGAGCAAGGAGCATGAAATCCTTCCTACGGCTCCACCCTTGCAGCTGCTCATCCCAGTCCCCTGGGGAAGAGCGCAGTGCCCGGTTTTCCTCTTTCTGTTGGGCATCTCTTGCTTGTGGGAATTGCGCCTGGCATTTCCCGTGAGTGGCTGTAACTTTTCAGTGAGGAGGCTGCAGGGCTGTTCGCAGTGCACCAAAGGTCCTTAATCCCTTGAGAGAATGAGTCCGTCATAGGGGGGTGGAGGGAACTCCCTGAGCTCCTCTGTGTGCTGCTTAGTTCTCCAACTAGCTGCAGTCCTGGGATATGAGTTTTCCCTTCTCATCTTGCTGCTCAGTTGTTTTTCCTATTTGCTGAGTGCTAGGAAATTCCTGTTGGAGTGGGGCCAACTTTCCCTGCTTGGGGCCCAAACAAGGGCTAGGTCTCTGGCTGCAGTAGCTGCTCCTGCTGTTCCTTTCTCCTCTTCCATATTGAGTACCTCAGTTTGCCCTTCCTCACCTGCTTGTGCAGCTTACAGCAGAAGAGGTTGTCCAGCACTGTACAAAGCGATGGGATGATACCAGCAAGCTATTGACTTAATGGAAATTGGATGGAAAGTAATGGGAATCAGGGTCCTGCAGGGTTTACAGCATGAGAACAGCACTTCTAAGCCTTGCAGGAGGGCTGTTGTAGGGGTCCCCTATTGGGCAGTGGGGGCAGATGGTATTTTGGGGTCCCTGGATGTCTCTATTTAAAAAAAAAGCAATCTTCCAGGAGTCCAGGGGCTAGTTAGACCCTTGATAAATCTTGGATTTTAAAGTTTACAAAAGTAAAATTTCGCTGCTGTTTCAGTCTTTTGCACTGATTTATACTCGCCAAATTGCTGCTGTTCCACTGTTTAGCAGTGGATAACTTTGTACGTGTTTTGGCCTTTCTGACAATGATTTGGGGCCCCTGGAAGATAGTTGGGAAAGGCAAATGTCCCCTTTGCTCCTGGTAGTGCCAGGCCTGTCAGCAGGCAAGAAGGACTTTGGGGGGTGTAGTCCTGCATGGCAGCCACTGCCTCGTTCGCCCACATCAGTTCCACTTTGTTGAGTGTGGTGTCCAAGAACTAGTTTCTGGCAGGTAACTTCACCATTTCCCTGCTCTGGGGCTGAAGATCAGACTGCTGGCTAACCCCCTCCCCTCTCTCTCATATTCAGGTGATTATCTGCTTTAGCTTGACAGTGCTGGTTCATCAATATATTGGATTCGCTCTTGTGGCTTTGCTTGTAGAGATTAACTCCATCTTCCTGCACCTGCGACAGATTCTGCTAATGGCCAACCTGATGCACACCACCTGTTACCGCCTCAACAGCATCATAAATCTGGGTACCTACGTAGTGTTTCGCATCACCACACTGGCCTGGATGACACGCTGGCTGGTCCTAAACCGTGAGAACATACCGCTGGCAACATATACTGTGGGCACAGTGGGCATGGCCATCATGACACCCATGAACATCATCCTCTTCTACCGCTTACTGCGCAGTGACTTCCTCAAGTCCAGCCGGGAGGCGTGGCGGGAGAAGGAGAAATAGTCCTGCCCCCATTGCCCTGCAGGCTGTCCAGGAAATCAGCAGCCCAGGGGTCAGACAGGAGGGACTGCAGCCAGCGGAGAGTAAGCACTGATGTGGACAGGAGTGCGTCAGTATCTTGTTTGAAGGAATGGAGGACACTTACAGTCCTCTCAAGATGAGATTCCTGGGCTTTCCTGGGGGTTGCAGTTGCTTTATAACACCACCTGACAGCTGTGGGGAGACCGAGTGGACATGGCAGGGAAGGAAGGCCTTTTCAGGCCAGAATTCAGGGCTTTGTTTCCCCCCTGCACCCTCTGCTGGGATGATCGGTTGACAGGTGGCTGCTTGAGGGAGCTCTGAAGAGGATTCTGCAGCAGTATGGGGCCGTGGCCTAGATGAGGAGAGGGTTGTCCTTCCCACAGTACTGAGGTGTGAACTTAGAAAATTATCTCAGGTTTTTGAAACACCTCTCTCTGCGCAGCTGGTCTGGAAATCCTCAGGGTCCTCCAGGTACCTGCATGGTCTATGTCACCATAATTCATAACAGTTAAAAGTATCAAAACAATTTCTCCCAAGCCCCACCCTGTGTGTGAAATCTCACTGAGGGAGTGCTAAGCTGAATGTCTACAATTTGCATTTGGCTCCTAACCTGTGAGGGTTGTGGTCTCCTCTCTTGCAGGCCTGAGTGGCACAGTCCAATTCCAGCCCTTGTGATAGTTCTCTTCTGCACTTATGAGCCCCCTCTTAGGGACTGACAGATTAATTGTCCCAGAGGAACATAGTTGTGATGGAAGGTCGTGGTAATGGGGTGAGACATGAACTCTTGGGTGGGTTGAGCCAATCCATGGGGACGTTGACTATCAGGACAGAAAGTTTTAATTGGACGCTTTTCGGAAGGGAACTAGTGCAGAGCAAAGGGGTGAGGTTGTGAGAGCTCTATCAGGATTTGCAGTTTCATTCATAGATGTAATAAGTTTCAATAATTGAGTCTGAATCATTGACCTGGTCTGTGTCTAAGAGGATGGTGTGGAATCTTCTGACCAGCTGCAGAGGGGAAGTGGATGTCTTGCAGATGTGGCTTTTTTGGGCATCTAAAAGGAGTAAAGAGTCCAGCAGGCTCTGGAGGCTGTGAACCCACTTAACAATCTGTGGGCAGATGTCTGCGCCCTTCTGGGCTCCTGTCTTGGAGCAGCCTTTGCCATGAGGACAAAGACAGGAGGAAAGTGAGCAAAAGAAGTGATTTGGACTTCTTGAACCTCAGAGAAAAGTTGGTTTGGTATGGACTCCATACTGTGGAGTTGTCATGATCCCCTCCCAGCCCTAGCATTCTGCCCCACATGCTCCTACCACGCTTGCTTTGACTGAGTTTGAGTTGTGGGGGAAGGGAGGGAGGTGGAGTCTGGCAGGACTCTAAAGTTTTTCCTGTTTAAGTTTTTAAACCCTTTTTACATCTTTGTTCATCAGACTCTTAGGTGACACAGCAGCCCTCTGGTCAGCCTCCCAGACCCCAGTAAAATCTTGTCTGGGCTAGATGTCCCCTGGGGCAGAACTCCACTCCCCCTGGGTTCCAAGTGTGGCAGTGGTTTTCTGTCTCTGTAGTTTTCTGACCAAGCTCCTGTATAAAAGGGGGAGTTCTCCAGCCCAGGCTCATGAGTACCAGCTCTGAGAAATCTGTTAGGCTCAGCAGCAGTCCTGGTTTGGATGGGCTCACGACCATTCTCCTTTCAGTTGAAATCCCTTGTTTGATTTTGATGCTGCAGGGGGACAGTCTGAAACAACTGGCTAAGAAATGCTGAGACTGAGATGCCCATCATCTAGAAAGGCGTGTGGAATTTCAGCAGGTTAAAAGGCAGCAAATTCTGGGGAATCCAGGTATATTCCTCTCCATGGTGGGGAGAAGACAAACTGTGTGGGAGCAGCCAGCAGTTGGGAGCTGGCGTGTGGCCAGACCTGCATATGTTTCCATTTGTTCTGCAGGCTGGAAAGTGCAGCAAAGCCTTCAGGCAAGAATCTGGAGTTTAGGGTTTTGGTTTGTCACCAGTAGGAAAACTGCTCAGCAGATAGTCTTACCCCACTGGGCATGTGAGCCTGTGGCACTTGGTGTCACCATAAAAGTCCTATGTTGTGTCCAGTTCCCATTTACAGCACCCCTAGCAGAGATGGCAGCCGGCCCTTTCTCCTTGGCTTAGCCCTGTCTGTGTCCAGTTCTGTACAGCAAGCGAACTGTGCTCTAGCTGCTAAGTGATTGAGTTGAATTACCATAGCACCCAGGAGCCCCAGTCGTGGAGCAGGACCCCACCGTGCTAGGTGCTGTGCAAACACAGAACAAAAAGAGGTGCTTACCCCAGAGAGGTTCCAATCTAAGTACCAGCGAAGACTGAGTTAGCCTTTGCGTTCTGTCCGAGCGTGCTGCTCAGATGCAGAGCCACAGTTTAGATGGGCCTACAGCCTGCATTTAGTTCTGTTCTAAACTGTATTTTGTTGTCCTTCAGGGCAGCATGCTGCCTCTTCTGTCCTCCAGTCTGACTTCCCCACTTCACTGCACTGAAACTCCTCTCCCAAATCCTTCATGACGACACCTCAGGCCAGTGGCCTGACACAGATGATCGTTCCTTCCTGGGCATCTGCTGATGAGTGCTCTTCTGAGTGATCCTTCATCATGTCCTCCCCTTCCCCTATGGCAGAGCTGCTCAGAGGTTTTTGCTTGCCCTGTAACCTGGCTTCCTGTATTTCCAAGTGTCATCACCGCTCATCTCCTGCTTACATAGCTGCTCTCCTTCCTCACCCCCCACCACCGCTGTGCCCTTTTAACTAATCTAACCACTCTCTTTCTCTCCATCGCTTTCCCCAACCATGGGTTGAATTGGGCCAGTTCATCAAGCTGGTGTGGTGTTTGTGAATATGAACTGAACGTAGTGATGTCTGAGTCTGCAGACAGTCTGGAAAAGCACGTCAGAGAGGTGTGAACTGCCTTCTTTTTTTGGTGCAGTTTTAGCTCTAAAACTGAGCAATAATTTAAATGCCAAAAGTAACTATTTAATTTCTGATCAGCACATGTAAGAAAGGAGGAGGACTGTCACAGTATGAAGATCTGTACAATCTGTTATGAGTGATAGCTTATCTTGGTTTCACATGAGGGAGCTTGGGATGTCCCTAGAGCTGAGGAGACTGCAACCCCTTGTTTTTTGTATCTGATCCCTGGAGCCACCAAGCTGTAAAGCAGTACTGAGCCCAGCAGAGCATGTATAATCACTTCCAATGTCTGTGCAGTCTGGGAGTGATCTCAGTTTGGTCCCCAAGTGAGTGACACTTGGAAGGAAAGAATGAAACTCTTCTCCAATTCAGCCCTTGCTCCTGACTGTGCCTTTCATACTATCTCACATGCCTGCCTTCAGTCCTTACAATCCTGTTATGTGACGCATTCTACCCACTTATTAGTCTTTCTATAGTCATTTGTTCTGTATTCTCCCAATCTCTGGAGAATGTAATTTTGTTGAGTCGGATACTTGTTTGTTACCTCCCTTTAATCATGTGGCATTGTTTACTCACAACATTCTGTGCTCTGGCTAGATCCCTGTATAGACTAAAGGGATCCCAACATCTCCCCTGGCAGAGCACCCAGGATTTCTCTAGGGTACCTCAAATGTAGGGACACATGGAATCAGGAAGTCTCTGTGACCCTCTGATGGACACTGGGGAAACCAGCTACTGTGATATTTTGAGAGATTCATCTAATAAGTACGCACAGATCACCTACAATGGGAATGCTAAGGAGTGGGCGATGTGATGGATTTTCAGGTTGGTATGTGGCCAGTTGCTCTGATGCTGACTCTGATGCTGTTCGGTCCTGCTCCAAGTTGACAGTCCCGGGATGAAGAGCTACAGGGATGGGGACTCCTGGTCCCAGTGAGAAGGATAACAGTGCACTGGACCTGTAAGAACCAGGTTCGGGATTGTGATGATTCCAGCTCTGGAGGGAGAGTAGGGGCCAACCTTGCTTTCACTGCCTCATCCCTTCTGATTCATTGAGAAACACTGGCTTCACACGTGCTTCCAAGGTTCCTCTGTTGTACTATATATTAAAGACTGACGTCCTGATCTGGTGAGATGCTGAATGACCTGAATTCCCATTCCCTTGAGCACCTCCCTAATGTGCTCAGCACCTTGTGTGCTGAGGACCTGCTGCTAAGAAGGTCGTCTCAGTGTTTTGTGAGCTTAAGAAATATTAAGCTTATTTGTCTTTTGTAACAGGCCATGGGTGTGGCAAGATAATATATTTAAAATAACTGTAAAACAGGTGTGCGGTGCTTGTGTTCTCAGTGAGCCTGGGGGATAATTCCAGTGTTTGTTTGCTATAAAATGATTAATGCTAATGCCAGGCCTATGAACTATTCTGCTGCATTTGGGGTGGTGTGGGAAGTGTGACCCTAGTACTGTAGCCACAATTTCTAGAAGTACCTGGCTCTGAGAGGCGTGGTTTTATGGGCAAGTCCCATTGCACTTGGGCACTCTGCGTGGGCCTGGCTGCTCTCTGGCGTGCAATACTGTATGTTCGACAGGGGCTGGGCTATCAAGAGCAGTTTTATGGAGATGGGTGTGGTTCTGGCAAGTGGTGTGTTTTTTTTTTTTTTCTGCATATGTTTTGTGGCGTTCTGGCTCTGGTAGGTACCGTTGCACATAGGTGTTCTGTATGGGACATTTCTGGGAGGAACTGTTGCATGCATCCATCTTCTGGGTTGTGCCAGGACTCTTATGCCCTAGTGATGAATGCTGGGAGACACATCCAGACCCCTTTTGTTTATGGGGAATAACTGAGCTGAAAAGTTTTTGGTTCCCTGCAGCCCCTGTCTTGTTACAATGCAGCACCTTCCTCCCCTAGCATCATCCCCCAGTTTCCACACACAAAATAATTCTTACACATTGGCCTATGGGATTATAGCACCAGAGGCGGCAGCACCATACAGGAGTGTTCAGGAAACTTTCTAAGCACCCAGGGCCCTGGGAGTTTGTTTAGCAGCTAGATTAAAGTGACAGCCCCTACCCCTCAGAGGTGCACCTTGCGTGTTACATTTAGGGTTTATTATTGCAACAGACAGTCTGCATTTATGTCTCCTAAAGGTCTTGTTGGTGCCCCCAAAGGCTCCAGTATGCAGCCACCTGCCTGTTTACTGGGTTGGCCAGTGCTCCTTTGTTCTTCATGCAGCTGCTTGACTGTAGGATGAAAATAATTCAGAGAGCCCAACTTCTGTTTGAGCTACTCAGTCAAATAGGAAACTGTCTGATTCATCCTGGCTTACTGTCCTAAGGCTAAAACTCACAATGGGATGGGAGAGGGGTCCAGTCTCAGGGATGGGTTTCCTGCCTCTGATGTTTGCATCCATACTGAACATATCAGTGCAAACCAGTGATGATGACAGGGCAGCTGCTCTGAGGGGCACTAACTGCCTTTACATACCAACTGATGCGGTCTAAATTAGCTGATACCGCTCAAGAAAGAGATCTTGGAGTCACTGTGGATAGTTCTCTGAAAGCATCTGCTCAGGGGGCAGCAGCAGTCAAAAAAGCTAAGAGAATGTTAGGAATTATTAAGAAAGGCACAGATAATAAGACACAAAGTACCATAATGCTGCTGTATGAATCCATCGTACGCTCACATTTTGAATATGGTGTGCAGTTCTGGTCACCCCATCTCAAGAGATCCTTTTGTTTGTTTCAAATAATGTAAGTACTTCACACACTGCACAGTCAACTTGTGGAGCTTTTGCCAGGGGTGTTGTGAAGGGCAAAAGTACAACTGGGTTCAAAACACAATTAGCTAAGTTCATAGAGAATGGATCCATTAATGGCTGTTAGCCACAATGGTCGTGGATGCAACCGCATGCCCTGGGTTTCCCTAAACTGCTGACTGCCAGAAACTAGGACTGGACAATACGGGATGGATCACTCCATAATTGTCCTGTTCTGCTCATTCTCTCTGAAGCATCCAGCAGCAGCCACAGTGGGAAGACAGGAGCTGGGGCGAGATGGACCATGGTCTGACCCAGTAGGATTGCTCTTGTTAAGAGCAGGGCAGTCTGAGTCCCAGCGCTAGGGACGGTGAGAGGGCAGGCGTAGGCAAACACATTGGGGAATAGAAATTGTAGGGCTGGCTCTGAATGCTCACAAAATTGGGTTTGGGATACAGGAGGGGGTGTGGGTGCTGGAATGGGGCTGGGGATGAGCAGTTTGGGGTGTAGGAGGGTACTCTGAGCTGGGAGCGAAGGGTTTGGAGGGCGGGAGGGGGGATCATGGTGCTGGGGAAGAAGTGCAGTATGGCATGCAGGTTCTGGCTGGGGGTGTGGGCTCTGGGGTGGGGATGAGAGGTTTGGGGTGTAGGATCCCAAGCTGGATTAAGGGGTTTGGAGAGCAGGAAGGGGATTAGGGCTAAGGCAGGGGGTTGGGGCATGGGGAGAGGCTCAGGGGTGCAAGCTCCGAGAAGGAGTGGCAGGTCCCTTCTCTGTCTCCTACACGAAGGCACAGCCAGGCAGATCTGCACGCAGCCCCATCCGCAGGCACCACCTCTGCAGCTCCCATTGGAGCATGTAGGAGCCAGAGTGGGGCCATACTGCAGCTTCCTGGAGCCACATGGCATGACCCTGACCCTGCACCCTGACTGGAGAGCCTAGGGCCGGCTTTAGGCACTGCAGGGCCTGATTTGAAACAGCTGCTGCCGAAGACGCGGTGGGACTTTGGCAGCAGCTCTATTGGCTGCCGGTGCCTTCGACGGCACATCAGCACCGGGGCCTTAGTGGTGCGGGGCCTGGTTCGGGCGAATCAAGTTGAATTGCCCTAAAGCCAGCCCTGGGAGAGCCAGAGTATGGCCAAGTTCTGTGGTGCAACTTGTGGGCCGGCTTCAACCGTCTCATGGCCTGGATCCGGCCTGTGGGCCGTAGTTTGCCCACCCCTGGGATGGGGGCTTGGCTATCAGTGGGATAGGGGATGGCACTGAAGGCTTCTGACATCCCTCGGGAGCCTGGCAGCCTCCTCTCATAGACGAGGCAATGAGGGGTCATAGATAGGGTGCCCCCCCGCCAATCCCGCACGAGCAGCAGCAAAACAGCAAAGACGCGCCATCTGCACCACCATCGTTAAGATCCCGAGTTAACGCCTCCGGGGCCAGGGGAAGCGGCCAGCCACGCATGGAGGGGCGTGGCCTAAAGGGGGCGTGGCTCTACGCAAGCTGTGGGGGGAGATCTCCGACCGGAAGAATATCCGCGTGCCTGACCTAGCTGGTCCCGCCCTTTCCGGTGAGTCGACCCACCTCTTAGCCGGTTAGCAAATTCTGATAGGCTGAGGAGCCTATCCGTCCCCATCCCGAGAGCTGATTGGTCACTGTGATCTTTATGTCCCGCCCCGCTGAGCCCATCCGGGTCCCTGGAGCGCGGCGGCGACGATCTGGAGCCGCCATTGCGGGTGGAAGCGAGAGAGAGGCCGCGGGGGAGGCCGGGGCGAGACATGAGAGCCTGAAAGGAGAGAGGTCCGCTGGGGGAGGGGCTCGGGGAGAAAAGGGGGGGCGGGATTTGTCCCCGGGGCCCATGGGGAGAAGAAGGGGGTGGGGGTGTGCCGGGGGCGCGCGGGAGAAAGGTGGGGCGGATTTGTCCCTGGGGCTATGGGAAGAAGAAGGGGGTGGGGTGTGCGGGGGCGCGCGGAGAGAAGGGGGGCGGGCTTTGTCCGGGGCGCGTGTGGAGCAGAGGGGTGGGGTTGGGGGTGCCTGGAGGCGCACGAGGAGAAAGGGGGAGTGGGATTTGTCCCGGGGGCGCGTGGGGCGAAAGAAGAGGTGGGGGTGTTGCGGGGGCACGTGGAGAAAGGGGGGGTGGGATTTGTTCCGGGGCGCGTGTGGACAGAGGGGTGGGGTTGGGGGGTTGCCTGGGGGCACACAAGAAGAAAGGGGGAGTGGGATTTGTCCCGGGGGCGCGTGGGGAGAAGAAGGGGGTTGTGGGGTGTAGGAGTCTTTCTCTTCTGTGACAGACCCTGACCTGAGCCTGCCTGCCTTCTCTCTGCCTTCCTTCTCTGTGATCCCTAGCCTGCCTATCCATGGCTGGAGTGTTTCCCTACCGTGGGGGCTTGCCCCCGGTGCCCAGTACCTTGGCTCCGCTGCCTGACTACATGTCTGAAGAGAAGCTGCAGGAGAAAGGTGCAAGAGCTATTGAAATTTGTCACAGCAGGGCCTTTGTGGGATTGGGGTGTGTGCATGCACGCAGTCCTGGCAGCCATGACCGAGAAGTCCTAGTTCCTTGTACCAACCATCCAAAGGCCAGGTAGCCTCTGTGCCCCAATGAGAATTCTGTATCTTTAAGTTACGTTGTCAGCCATTGTATTCTGCTCACTAAACTCTTCAATTCACTTCATTTGTGATGAATGAGTATTTGCCTTTCTTTGTTTTGCTGGATTTTCCCCACTATTCTATTACAACTTGTGAGAACTGCCCTAAAAAGGCTGCTGTCAGCTGCATGTCTTTTAGCAGTTAGCTTAACATTGTTCAGAGTAAACAACGTAGCAACTAAAATCACAGCAGTTAGTGTGTGATGACCTGCAGCCCTTTATCATCAACAGCGGATATACACCAGGGCCAATATAACACAAGGCGAATATTAATATGAAGGCTGTTGTTGCACTGGAACAAAGAACTGCCAGACTGGATCATGTTAAGGTCCATCTGTGCCAGTGTCCTGTCTCCAGCACTACATAACTCAGAGGAAGGTGAAAGAATGAAACTGTAGGCAGGTGTGAGAGCCTTTTCTGATCCGTGGTAGTTAGACATGGTATAAACCCTGAAAGATGAAGCTTTTTATCCCCTACAAAACACTGTTTGCATTAACTTGCTAGTAGAGCTCTGGATATTTATCCATATAATTTTGGGCTTAGGTTGGTTTGAAGTACCCTCTTATGTCTTAGTGCAATGACTTGAGATGGACTGTGTGTGTGTTGTCTGTGTAGCCCGCAAGTGGCAGCAGCTGCAGGCAAAGCGGTATGCCGAGAAGAGGAAGTTTGGTTTTGTGGATGCCCAGAAGGAGGACATGCCCCCAGAACACGTGAGGAAAATTATCCGGGACCATGGTGACATGACTAACAGGAAGTTTCGGCATGACAAACGGGTTTATTTGGGGTGAGGAGAGCAATGAGCATCCTGATTAATGTCCAGGGAAAGGTGGGTGGTGGGTAGGCACACAGGATACAGGTATTATAAGCAGTACACTACACTAATGCCACAGGTATCCACTAGTCTGTAGAGACCACCGAGAGATATGAGACCTTCCGTGGAGAGCTTTCAGTTTTAACTGTGTGCATAGAAGAGAATGCTACAGTATGAGCTCTTGTAAAGTGCTTGGGAGATGGGACTATGTGAGCTAACTAAGGATTCAGTGGAACAGAAATACAGTAGTGGGAGATGGGGAGGCGATTGAGTTATTGGGTAAATGCAACTGTGCAGAATTAGCTCTTTTCTTTAATAATAATAAAGTCTTGAAGGAAGAGAGAAGGATGCCAGTTACACAGTGGTTGGATAATCCAAATGCGAGAGATGGGTTTCTCTGCCTTTCAGATTTGGGGCCAGACTCATAGACTCATAGGTCAGAAGGGACCAATATGATCATCTAGTCTGACCTCCTGCACAAGTCCTAGCAGGTTGTAATCCAATGCCAAGTCCTAGTCATATGCAGAGTCCCTAGTAATTCATAAGATGAATTTCTGTGAATGTGTGGTGTCCCCAAGCTGTTGATTCCCTGTCTCAAAGAAGGACCATGTTTTTGTTCTGTGTATGCACAATGGGGTCCTGGTTCCTGAATGTGCTCAGGTGCTACAGTAATACAAATAAATACTTACAGCCCAATGGCTTTTGGTTTCAGAAAACCTACCACATGTAACTAATGTCTGAGTTCTTGAGCCGGCAGGCAGCCTGCAGAGTGTTGAGATGAATCGGGTAGTTCACTCATTGTGGTGAGTGTTTTGACCTAACTATTTTACAATCGACAAACACTCCTTGCTGATCTATAGCAGAACAGTGTTTGAACAACAAGGAGTCCTTGTGGCACCTTAGAGACTAACAAATTTATTTGGGCATAAGCTTTCGTGGGTTAGAGCCCACTTCATCAGATGCATGGAGTGGAAAATGCAAGAGCAGGTATAAATATATGAAAAGATGTGTTTTACCTTACTAAGAGTGAGGTCAGTTTAACCCTGATTAATGGTCCATTAATTTTGGAAGGCTGTTCACAGGAATAAAGCAGCAAGTTCTAAAGATGCATGTAATTGTATGTTCCTTATCACAAGTTTACCTATCACCATAGGAATGCATAGTAATTCTTAGATATTGGATTTTCTTTCTCCATCACTGGGTTGATTGATATCCTAGCTTACCATGGGCTTTCTGGAAGCGTGCCAATGTCTTGACCATCACAGTGAATGTTTTGATCAGCTAGTTAGCTCCTCTCTCTGTCCTCGCCAGAGCACCTCATCAACGTTACAGAATTCTGATCCCACTTGCCTCCGTGCCAAGCCTCTTTCCCTTGCCCAACTAACTGCCAATCTCCCCAGTGAATTTTGTGCATGCTTGGCATGTCTAAGCAATGATGGTGAGCCAGAGCATTCTGGGGTTTAGAAAGTCTCAAACTACATTTTGCATTCTGTGTAGAAGAGGCAAACAGGTTGTTCCCCATAGAACTTCTCTGCTGCGGATACACTGGAAGGAAAGACAAGGAACTGCAATTGCATTGAAGGTGGGGTTGATCATTTCCGGTGACTTGGAAAACTATAAGCTCTTGCCATTTGGGCTCTCATAACAGGGTTTGTAAATGGGGCAAACTGTCCCTGCTGGAAGAAGAGCCAACACACATTTAAAGTCTGACTTTAGTTGATTGTTAGTGAAAGCTACATAGGAAATGAGCTGTTTAGTCCTCTGGAGTTCTAGCTATTCAGAGAGGGGAGACCACTATGTTTGCCTATTAAGTTTAAGAAAGAGAAACCTAGACAGCCATCCTAGAATTAAACAGTTTCTCTAAAGCCCCAGCTCAGGGTTACTGTACACAATGAGGGCACATGACTGTATGGGGGTTGTTGCTTTAGCACTAACCCCTTCACTGTATCTGAAACTGCTTCTGCAGGAAAGCTCTGTTTTTACCTGTGTGATGTAAAACAGTGATTTCTAGTGACCAGCCACCCTCTGACATCACTGTAATCTCATATTAGTTGGAGAGGCCTGTGAAACATCTAGTTTCAGTGCCCTCTTAGCTTGAATTTGGGTTTCAGTAAGAAGCGGGGAGACTGGTCACTGTCACTTTATAAGAGACTAACTGAAGTGATTATTTTTTTTATTTTTATTTTTTGTAGTGCCCTGAAGTACATGCCCCATGCTGTCCTAAAGCTCTTGGAAAACATGCCAATGCCCTGGGAACAAATCCGAGATGTTCCAGTCTTGTACCACATCACTGGTGCTATCTCCTTCGTGAATGAGATTCCATGGGTTATAGAACCAGTCTACATCTCACAGTGGGGGTAAGTACTGGCAGTAATCACACACTGGGATCTGCAGGTTGATCTCTCTTGAATCTGCAGTATAGATTATATCTAATGCTCTTGGTACATCCCAGGTCAATGTGGATCATGATGAGACGAGAGAAGAGAGACAGGCGTCACTTCAAAAGGATGAGGTTCCCCCCATTTGATGATGAAGAGCCCCCTCTCGACTATGCTGACAACATCCTGGATGTGGAGCCTCTGGAGGCAATACAGCTTGAGCTGGACCCAGAGGAAGATGCCCCTGTCCTGGATTGGTTCTATGACCACCAGCCATTGAAAGACAACAGGAAGTGGGTTCCCTTTGCTGGTAGCACTTTCTCGTTGTAAAGCGTTCCGAAGCATTGTATAAACTCTGTACACAGCAGCCTAGAATTGTGCAGCCTTGGGGAGAAGGACATTAGTTGGCTTGTGAAATGTGGGGAGATGTTTTGCCAAGGACACCTGGGCAAATTCTACTCTTACGAAAACTTCAGGTACCTTTAGTGTTGATGCAGAGTGGGCAAGCCTGAGCCTTTAAGGTCTCTTCTCAAAGACCTCTGCACAATCAACTGAATGAAACATTGTTTATCTCCCTGGAAGCATGAAGGACTGAGTCAGCCATACCAGGACACTGGGAATTTCGTACATGATGCTTGACTAGAGCATGCCAGAAGCTCTTTAATCTGCTGACTACGTTTTCTGGGGGAAATTTTGGTAATATTACATGCTGCCTGGGACTGCTGTCTGCGATCCCAAATATTCATGTCTAAATCTTGGATATTAGGGGGAAAGCTGTCTTGGGGAGAGAGAACTGAGTTTAGCACCTGGTCATAGCAGGTGGAGTTGCATGGTTGTTTACAGTGGGTTTGAATAGCCATGCAGTCTTCGCTTCTGTTCGGGAGGAACCTGTGATATATCTGTTTCATTTCCATTTCCTGTAAAGGGGATGGGGAGAGGGATGAGTGTTGGCAGCTTTGTGGCCTTCTAGCCCTGCAGTGCTAATCTGTTCATTGTCCCCTTTGCAGGTATGTGAACGGTTCTACGTACCAGCGGTGGCAATTCACTCTTCCCATGATGTCCACATTATACCGGCTAGCTAATCAGCTGCTGACAGATCTTGTGGATGACAACTACTTCTACCTGTTTGATCTGAAGGCCTTTTTCACTTCCAAGGCTCTGAACATGGCTATTCCTGGGGGTCCCAAGTTCGAGCCTCTGGTCCGAGATGTTAACCTGCAGTAAGTGATGAGTTTTGGTGGGAAGGGGAAAAAGTATTTGCCTGGTCTGGGGGTGGAGCCTCAATGTGTTGTCTTCCCCAAGTGAAATGTTGGTGGGTTAAATGCCACTTCATCGGGATCAGCAGGTCTTCGTAATATGCTGCTTCAGAATCTGAATCTGTATTGAAGGAGTTTAAAAAGATATCTGGGGACACTGCCCTGCATCTTTGATCCAAGACCTTTACCTTCCTGCCACATTTTGCACTTCATTTACCAATATCTTTTCTTCTGATTTAAGGGATGAAGATTGGAATGAATTCAATGACATCAATAAAATAATCATCAGACAGCCAATCAGGACAGAGTACAAGATTGCCTTCCCATACCTGTACAACAACCTACCGCATCATGTGCACCTGACCTGGTGAGTACTCCACTGCAGGCAGGGGTGTGGAGAAGTTGCTGTACTCATAAGATGTTCTAATACTTATATCTTGCAGGTATCACACTCCTAATGTGGTCTTCATTAAAACAGAGGATCCTGACTTGCCAGCATTTTACTTTGATCCATTGATCAATCCCATCTCTCACAGGCACTCTGTCAAGGTGAGTTACTGCTCGAGCGCCCATGAGTCAGGGAGGCACCGCATTGGGAGTAATGGAAGAGGGTCTTTTTGATCTAGCATAGACCATATGTTGAGAGTAGGGACTCCAGCTTAGTGTGGTAACCTTGTCTGACAGTGACAGGCATGGATACTTAACTCCTCTGTAAAAGGACTGACCTCAGCTCATGATCAGACCTATAGTTCCAAGCAGGAGGATCACTAGCTCTGTGGCACTGCAGATGAGTCTGGAGACTAGGTCTTTCATATAAATCCCTAATCCTTTCTGAGTCCTATTGTTCCGCAGTAATATCTTGCAGCTGCAAGTTCCACAACTTAACTTATAGCATGTGAAGTGTTTCCTTTCCTCCATTTAAACTTGTTGGCTCTCTTGCAAGGATCCTCTTGCTGCATCCTCGCACTTGAGAGCAGGGACACCAAATTAGCCTTAGTGAAGAAGTGTAGGTCTACACTACTGCGGTAAGTCACCTACGTTATGCAACTCCAGCTACATGAATAATGTAACTGGAGTCGACATTCCTTAGGTCACGTTACCGTGGGGTCTACACCGCAGATGGGGCGGGGGGAATCTCCAGTTGACTTACCTTACTCTTCTTTTTGGGGGAAGAGTACAGGGGTTGACCAGAGAGCAATCTGCTGTCGATTTCGCAGGTCTTCACTAGACCCGCTAAATCGACTGTCAGTGGATCAGTCTCAGAACCTCTATCCTGGCTGTAGTGTAGACATAGCCTAATACATAAATAGATTATACCACAATCGTGTCTCCTCTTACTCTTGTCCATAGGAGAAATCTCCACTCACTGACTTCTTCCTTCGCTGTCTCTCTCATTGCTCTTCTCCAGGCATTTTCTACTGCTAGAGTTAATCAAAACCTGATCCTAATATTCAGGTGTAGATGCACCATTGATGTGTATAGTGTTACACTTGTGTTCTTTAGCTTCTGTATAATACAGCCGGCATCTATTCACCCCATTGTTTTAAAAATTTTTCAAACTATTAGCCCTTTTGAATGCAGCTGTGCATTGAATGGGCCTCTCCCTTGAGTTACCACTAGCTCTAGATCTGTGTCATGAGGTCAGAGTTGATTCAGAGACCATCAGTGTGTATATAGAGTTTTTGCATTGTCCCCTGTGTTAGTCAGCACTGTTGGTTAGTCTCATGCTCTTCCTCTGCCATTGTGTAGCCATGCCAGTTCCATTGTTTGGGTAGGATTTTTGGGAGATTAAGCTGAAGCAAGTGTGTGTGGCTGATTGTCTGGGATTTCCACTCTAGAGTCAGGAACCCTTGCCTGATGATGATGAAGAGTTTGAGTTACCAGAATTTGTGGAGCCTTTCCTGAAGGACACCCCGCTGTACACGGACAACACAGCCAATGGCATTGCACTGCTCTGGGCCCCTCGACCCTTTAACTTACGATCTGGCAGGACACGCAGAGCTCTAGACATCCCATTGGTCAAGAACTGGTAACAGACTTTATTGGGGGCATTGGTAGTTTAGTGCCTGTGGCATTAAGGGGGATATCTGTGCTGCACAATAGTGGAACTAGTGCAGTTTCTAGCTCCTTGATGAATCTGACTTGGTTGGATTTCAAGGTACTGGGTCCATACTGCTCTCCTAAGCATGGAAGTTTGTGTAGAGAGGCTCTAAATAGCACAGTTTCCTATCCAGCCTATTTCTGTATGTTGAAGGTGATACAGAAAAAGCCGCAGGTGGTAACGGTGCTGCTGGAGACCTTGCAAAGCTTTCTGTTGGCTAGCTGTCTCAGGACATCACTTGCAATCTGGGGAATGAGAATGAGTGTTCTTTGGAGCTCTGAGGTTTGTGGTCTTTGTCCTCAGGTATCGAGAGCACTGCCCAGCAGGGCAGCCAGTGAAAGTGAGGGTCTCCTACCAGAAGCTGCTGAAGTACTATGTTCTGAATGCACTCAAGCACAGACCTCCCAAGGCTCAGAAGAAGAGGTAAGCGATGCCCTGTTTCCTTGAGAGCGTGTCTCCGGTTTGTCTTGGGGGTGCAGCTGATTCCATTGTTCTCTCTCCATCTCCAGGTACCTATTCCGCTCCTTCAAGGCAACAAAGTTCTTCCAGTCAACAAAGCTGGACTGGGTGGAGGTTGGCCTGCAAGTGTGCCGCCAGGGTTACAATATGCTGAATTTGCTGATTCATAGGAAGAACCTCAACTATCTCCATCTGGACTACAATTTCAATCTCAAACCAGTCAAGACCCTCACCACCAAGGTACTAGTCCATGTCCTCCCCTCTGGAGTGATGTTTTCCAGTCGCAAGTCAATCTGTCTGGTGCTGCAGGAATCTCTATAGTAAAGGTCTTGGATGGCTAGTGTAGCAGCAACTTTAGTGGTCTTTGCGCAGCAGGAGATAGCAAACCTGTTAAGTTTACTTCAAACTGCTTATTTGTTTAGTGCCTTGAGGTAAAATGCTATATAAGGGCTATTGTTGCTGTCCATGAGCTGTTCACTTTGTAAACTGTCTGAGTGACTGTAAGCTGCCTGGCCACTACATAACAATATGTCTTCTAATCCCTGTACCCTTGTCTCTCACTTCCAGGAAAGAAAGAAGTCTCGTTTTGGTAATGCTTTCCATCTGTGCCGAGAGGTTCTGCGTTTGACCAAACTGGTGGTGGATAGCCATGTCCAGTACAGACTGGGAAATGTGGATGCATTTCAGGTGAGCCTAATCTGCTAATAAAAGTGGTCAGGGGCTGGGTGAGGGGAACAGGTGGCTAACTTTTATGGATTGTGGAAGTAGAGCCATTGACTCATGTACTGCCCTGGAGAAGCAATTGGAGCAGTACGAGAGAGGCTTGGGAGTGGACTGAAGCTCAGTTAAGGAATAGCTCAGACGGAGGCAATTTAATCACACTTCTTCAATTCCTGATTCATTTACATGTGGTGAGGGCTGAGCGACCCACAGGAGTTCTGCTCAGCACAGTGCACTCTTTACACTGCCAGGAGTAAAGAGCATGGCTTCCAGACAGTGCCTCTGGGTAATGTGCATTGCCATCTCCTAATTGTGCGCACTGTTTCAGTTGGCAGATGGCTTGCAGTACATCTTTGCCCATGTGGGACAGCTGACAGGAATGTACAGATACAAGTACAAACTGATGAGGCAGATTCGTATGTGCAAGGACCTGAAGCATCTCATCTACTACAGATTTAACACTGTGAGTATTGCTTCCCCATGCATTAGTGACTGCCCCAATGCAGTTGTGTGAGAAGGGAAGCCTCCTGGAATGTCACTAAGTAACATGCAGTTATTGTGCCTTTCTTCTTCAGGGGCCTGTGGGGAAGGGGCCTGGCTGTGGCTTCTGGGCTCCAGGCTGGAGGGTATGGCTGTTCTTCATGAGAGGTATTACCCCACTGTTAGAGCGGTGGCTAGGCAACCTGCTGGCCAGGCAGTTTGAAGGTATGTGCAATAAGTGAAACTGAGATGGAGGGGGTGCTTTGGTGAAGGAAAATGCTGTTTCTTTGTCAGCTCTAATTCCAACCTCCTTGTCCAAGAAAAGCACTTAACATGGAACCTGGGCGTGAGAGCAATTCACTAGTTTTTCAGAGAACGTCAGTTTCCCGGGAGCCCATATAGACTCCCAGTGGAGCTGATGTTTAATAATTCTCTGTGAAGCCCAGAGCCTATTAACTGTCCTCCCCTCAACACAGTGGCCTGGGGTCTTGTGGATGTTTCACTTCTGCTGTTTTGTGCTGTTCATTTCTATTCCACTTGCTTGAACTCCAGCTGTTTTGTGCTACAGAGTTTCTGTAGCACTTTTTTGCATGTGGCTCTCACAATGGGAGGCAAAGTGACACTGCCCAGTTGGTCTCCAGGTTCCTGAAGTGTTTTTTGTCTTCCAGGCCGACACTCAAAGGGCGTTGCAAAGACTGTAACAAAGCAGCGTGTGGAATCTCACTTTGACCTGGAACTGAGAGCTGCAGTTATGCATGACATTCTAGACATGATGCCGGAGGGGATCAAGCAGAACAAAGCTAGGACCATCCTGCAGCACTTGAGTGAGGCCTGGAGGTGCTGGAAGGCCAACATCCCCTGGAAGGCAAGTACCTCACAGCTTTTTCTCTTCAGTTTAATTTCAGTCAGTCATGGGGAGAACTCCTGTTTCCCTAACTCTGCTGCCCCTCCCCAGGTTCCTGGGCTGCCAACTCCTATTGAAAACATGATCCTGAGATATGTGAAAGCAAAAGCTGACTGGTGGACTAACACAGCTCACTACAACAGAGAGCGGATCCGTCGGGGTGCCACTGTGGACAAGACTGTGTGCAAGAAGAACCTGGGTCGGCTGACCAGGCTTTACCTGAAAGCTGAGCAGGAGAGGCAGCATAATTACTTGAAGGTCGGGCTAGGATGCTGGCTAGGGGTGACCAGAGCTTGAGACTTTCTCTAGTGGGGTTTGATGGCTGCTGACAGAGCTGCTGCGATTTGTTTGCAGGATGGCCCCTACATCACTGCGGAGGAGGCTGTCGCAGTGTATACCACCACTGTACACTGGCTGGAAAGCAGGAGGTTCTCGCCCATCCCCTTCCCTCCACTCTCCTACAAGCATGACACCAAGCTACTCATATTGGCCTTGGAAAGGCTGAAGGAAGCCTACAGGTAAGGAGAGGAAAGGGTGTTGCTGGCTGCCTAAGGCCTGATAGCTGCATTGGGTAATGCCCTTGAAGCTGTTGGTTATCTGTTTATATCTGAGCTTGAACATGATAGTAGGTTCTCTTGATAGACTAGTGAAGGCTTCAGCATATACTGTATTACTGAGGCTTTTTAGTGCGGCTTATTGAGTTTTCATACAGGTTCTCGTCATGGGTGGGAACTGGTGCTGGCCATCTCGTAGGAGTCGTGTGCAGCGTGGGCGTATGGGAGGAGTTGTAATCAGAGGGTGCCTTACAGTCCAGTCTGGTTGTGGCGAATCTTCTCTTGAGGGTCGTGGAGTAGTTGTCATTCTGACTATCAACATTTGGACATAAGAGCAATTCTTTGTTTTCAGTGTGAAATCCCGTCTGAATCAGTCGCAGAGAGAGGAGTTAGGTCTTATTGAGCAGGCGTATGATAATCCCCATGAAGCTCTGTCCAGAATCAAACGACACCTTCTGACTCAGAGAGCCTTTAAAGAGGTAAATGTCTTGGCTAGAGCCAGAGTATAGACCACTAGCAGTATCTTCAGAGTGCCTAGGATTGAGTTACCTCTCTTCATGCAGAGATTAATTTGCACCTGGAATCTTGTTGGTTCAGCCCCTTACTTTGCCTGTCCTAAGTGTGAGCCAGCTTGGTGTCTCCTCTTGATTAGGTTGGTATTGAGTTCATGGACCTCTACAGTCACTTGGTTCCTGTTTACGATGTTGAACCCCTGGAGAAGATTACAGATGCCTATCTGGATCAGTACTTGTGGTATGAGGCTGACAAACGAAGACTCTTCCCTCCTTGGATCAAACCTGCAGACACTGAACCACCTCCACTGCTGGTGTACAAATGGTGCCAAGGTCAGTGTAGACATCTGTCTTGCATGTAGGTAGGATTCTTTGGGGTGGAGGTGGGAGTCAACTGACTATTCCTAGAGTGTCCTCTTGGAAGTGGTTTAAACGTCTGTCTGTCTTTTAGTAGCGTGTAGCTTGCTTTCAGTACGGTAGCTCTATATTCTGCCAGAAACTGGATTCAGTAAATTTAAAAACACCTTTATACATAGTGAGGGCACCCTCTCTGAAGATTCCTGATAGCTGTGTTCCTCCCTAGTCCCCATTTTTCTGTAGGGGTCTTCAATAAAAGACTAGGCCGACTAAAGGGAGTGACAGTGGAGAGCTTGAAAATGTTCTGTCCCTCCCTAAGATGGTGCTAATGGAGTGAGGGAGCAGCATCATTGCTGATGGTGAAACTGGCTTTTTTGTCTTGCCTCAGGCATTAACAATCTCCAGGATGTCTGGGAAACATGTGAGGGTGAATGTAATGTGATGCTTGAGTCCCGATTTGAGAAGATGTATGAAAAGATTGACTTGACGCTGCTCAATAGGCTTTTGCGTCTTATCGTTGATCATAACATTGCTGACTACATGACAGCTAAGAACAACGTGGTGATCAATTACAAGGTAACAATTAGCCTGTGGGAAGTGGGGAAGGAGCGGGAGGGCTAGAGTTGTCCCCTGTCTACACATCTCCTTGGAAGTCGCGACTTTGCCAGGGTGAGAGTGGAGTAGGCTGAAGGATTGGGGAGCTAAGAGCACTACCAGAGTTCTGCTCAAGAGTGACTGTTGGAGTAGCCCTTGAACTGCCATTAACTTAATTGCATCAGATGGGTGAGAGCCCTGCTGAAAGGTCTGTGGGGGTGTAGTTGAGTCAGTCTCACAGCTTTCTTCTGTTTCCTCAGGACATGAACCACACCAACTCCTACGGGATTATTCGGGGGTTGCAGTTTGCTTCCTTCATCGTTCAGTATTATGGGCTGGTGATGGACCTGTTGGTGCTGGGCCTTCACCGAGCCAGTGAGATGGCCGGCCCACCACAGATGCCAAATGACTTCCTCAGCTTCCAAGATATTGCCACTGAGGTGGCTCATCCCATCCGCCTCTTCTGCAGATACATTGACCGCATTCACATCTTCTTCAGGTAGGAGACACTGCCTGGGCGCCTTTCTTTCTCTGCCTGCTGCTCTCGTGTGCCAGCAGAGAAGGTACAGCTGAGATGGTACTGATCCACAGGGCAATGGCTCTGGTTCTTCTCCAGGCCAAACACAAGAATATCAGTGCTCCCTTCCAGCAGATGGACTGAAGTGGCTGGTGCAGCAGTATGTTCTGCCTCTTGGAATACTGCCCTGTGGGCTAGCCAACTGTATTAAGACAAGGAAAGCTTTTATCCTGCTCCATCGGTGCAGTGCAGTAGCAATCATGTCGCATGTCAGGGCTACTTCCATTTTAAGCTCTTAAAAGGAGCTTTTCCCCAATGAGAGATGACCCTTTTGGCTGAGATTCTTCTTGCTCTTTCTCAGCCTGTTTGGTTAAAGCTGATTTTGGACCCATGTGAGTTCATGTTCTTGAGCTGCAGTAAGTGAACTGTCTTCTCAAAGCTCAGGCATGGCAGGTCCATAGTTCTATGTGAGGAATCACTTTTTTTTTTTTTAAATTGGCTACACCCAGCGCACGCTAAGCCATTCTGATCTTGCAATGAGCAGGCACTTGACCTCTGGATGTCTAGTCACAGAAATATGCATGAAAGAACATGACATGTACTGTATGGCAGGGGTTGGCAACCTTTCAGAAGTGCTGTGCCAAGTCTTCACTTATTCACTCTAATTTAAGGTTTTGCGTGCCAGTAATACATTTTAACATTTTTAGACTTTCTATAAGTCTGTAATATATAACTAAACTATTGTTGTATGTAAAGTAAATAAGGTTTTAAAAATGTTTAAGAAGCTTCATTTAAAATGCAGAGCCCCCCAGACCAGTGGCCAGGATCCGGGCAATGAGAGTGCCACTGAAAATCAGCTTGTGTGCTGCAGGTTGCCTACCCCTGGTCTGTGGTCATGCAATTTCTGAATCTTTTTTCAGAGGTTCTCCTTTCCTGCCCAGGCTGAATGGGGATTGCCCTGTGAATTCAGTCCTGTAACCCACTCCTCCCTTAATGTGAATTTCCAGGTTTACAGCAGATGAGGCAAGGGACTTGATCCAGCGCTACCTGACAGAGCATCCAGATCCCAACAATGAGAATATTGTGGGCTACAACAACAAGAAGTGCTGGCCCCGAGATGCCCGGATGCGGCTCATGAAACACGATGTGAATCTGTAAGTCATCTGACATGTTAAGCATCAAGGAGAATTTGGGTGCATGGGCAGTTTTGCCATAGAAATCTGGCAACTGTTGGATAACCCTAGCTAGTGTTGCATAATCTGTTTCATCAGGGAAAGATGGTGTTGGATCTGTCAGAGGTTCATGCTGTAATCCTCATTAATGGGGTGCTGGATGTGGGATGGGCTGTGTTCATACTGTGTTGCGGGGGAGAGGGGAGATTGAGGAACTAACCCATGTCTCTGTTTCACCCCACTAATTGGGTATCTTGTCAGCCAGGGCTCTTACTGTGTTCTTTGCCTTTCAGTGGCCGTGCTGTATTCTGGGACATTAAGAACCGCCTGCCTCGCTCAGTCACCACAGTGCAGTGGGAGAACAGCTTTGTATCTGTTTATAGCAAGGACAATCCCAACCTGCTGTTCAACATGTGTGGCTTTGAGTGCCGCATCCTACCCAAGTGCCGCACCAGCTATGAGGAGTTCACCCACAAGGATGGTGTGTGGAACCTGCAGAATGAGGTAGGGAAAGTGGCTGGCAGCCTTGGGAACAGCAATCTATCCCAGAGCAGGGCTCAGTGTGGATGGTGGTCATGCCCTGCATTAATGTGGGTTGAGCAGAACTGATTTGCTGGGCTCATGCTGCCCCTGGAGATAGTAATAGAGGTAGCCAGCAGTGGTGCCCAACCTTACTATTCAGGAGGGCCGAATAAACTTTGTGTGTGTCAAACAGATTCTGCATGTTTTAATAAGATCTAAAGTAATCTGTATTGGTTGCTATTTTAAGTTCAGCTTGTTTTATATGTAATTAGATAATGCTGTACATAAAAGCAACCTGTCTGTTTACACAAGCGTGTAAGCTAAAATGATGTAAACATGATGACAGACAGTAATCGGCCATTAGTATACTGTGTTGAAGCAGACCTTGTGAAATTCTCTGGCGGGCTGTCAGTTTTGCACGTCTGGCCTAGAGCATCGGCTCCTATGGTTAATTGTGTTTAGTGCGTATGCTAGAGCCAAGTGGCGGACTGGGTTAGCTCTTGTCCAGAAGAGATCAAGGGTCTGTGAATGGATCTCGGCGCGAACTAGAAAGTGGGTGGGCATGAAAACTGAAGAGCAGAGAAGCTGTGCTGACGCCATGAAAGGTAACTTCTTAACTGCAGTATGAGTGCAGAGAAGTCTCCTAAAGTTCTCATCGCCACTCCCCTATACCTTCTGGAGAGAGCAGGTGTTTGTGATACCTTTCAGTGATGGTGTAAGAGGGGTGAAAATCACCTCATTATGTATGTTGGATAGGGGACTCCCAGTTAAGTTGAATTGATTGTCCATGTGCTGCTGTTGCAGGTGACCAAGGAGCGCACAGCTCAGTGCTTTCTGCGTGTGGATGATGAGTCTATGCAGAGGTTCCACAACCGAGTGAGGCAGATACTCATGGCCTCTGGCTCCACAACCTTCACAAAGGTAACAAGGAGGGTGTCTATCGTGGCTATCCTTAGGCACTGACTGGAGTTGCTGAGATGATGACCTTTTGCTTTTGTCTCTAGATTGTGAACAAATGGAACACAGCCCTGATTGGCCTGATGACATATTTCCGGGAGGCTGTTGTGAACACGCAGGAGCTGCTTGACCTGCTGGTGAAGTGTGAGAACAAGATTCAGACCCGAATCAAAATCGGCTTGAACTCAAAGATGCCAAGCCGCTTCCCACCCGTGGTATTCTACACCCCCAAAGAGCTGGGGGGGTTGGGCATGCTTTCCATGGGCCATGTTCTTATCCCCCAGTCTGACCTGAGGTGAGTCACGCTGCTCTGTGCAAGATTCTTAGAATGGGAAGGGAAATAATTATTCCAAGAATGCCACTAGTGGCTGGGGGCTCTGGCAGGATTTGTAGGGTATTACTGGGACCTTCCGCCCTGTACGTAACCTTTGTGGCCTGTTATAGGGGGTCTGTCGTCTCCATCAGGACCTTGGTGTACTTAGCCATGACCAATCTACCACCCTCCCTCACTTGTTGCCTCTACCTCTTTGCTACAGATGGTCCAAGCAGACAGATGTTGGCATCACTCACTTCCGCTCAGGGATGAGCCATGAGGAAGACCAGCTGATCCCAAATCTGTACCGCTACATCCAGCCATGGGAGAGTGAGTTCATTGACTCGCAGAGAGTGTGGGCAGAATACGCCCTCAAGAGGCAGGAGGCTATTGCCCAGAACAGGTGTGTTTCCACTCTGCACTCAGATGGGTTAGTTGTGGGGCAAAGTATGGAATGATGTGTAAGCAGAATCCTGGAAACCCTGGTTGTCTTCAAAACTCTGCTTAACTACAAGCGTAAATGCCCTGCTGAGCCCAGGCTTCTTAAGTACCAAGCACCCCTGGGTTTCTGTAATGGCACATTCCATCTCCCAGAGATTGTGGGGCCAGCCTCTGCAAGGTAAGTGGGACATGGATGACGCTTCCTAGCAGAAAGATAGTCTAGAGCAGGGGTTCTCACAACAATTTTTTTTGGTGGCCTCAGAATTTGGCCACCAACTCTTACTGATGGCCACACTGACAATTTTTCCTAAAATACTTAATTAGTTTAGGGGGGAAAAAATATGCACATATACATATCAAAATCATTGTAATTTATTTACATAGGGTTTTTTCAGACTCAGTAATAAAAATTTACAGTTGTCTCTTCTTTACTGGACCTAAACAGAATAAAAACACAAATGAGGCGCTTTGCCTGGTCTTGTCTTTTTGTTGGTTTCTATTTTTTTTTTTGCTTTTTTGGTTGAGCTTTTTTCTTGGTAGCTGGTAATTCTACTGTGAAAAGTGATATTTGTATGTTTGTTAATATTTTTCACAGCAGACTTAATCAGCCCCGATAAGCCCTGGGGCAAATTTAAGCCCTGAATGGGGAGGTGGACAGGGATGCAGTGGAGCCCAGGGAAGATTGTTGGGGGTGGTGAGCCTGGAACCAGAGCCTGCCGCTGCATGGACAAAGCTCTATGGCAGAAGCCAGCCTCCCTTACCCCTGGAAAAGTGGGGAATTCGCCAGCTGCCTACACCTCCAGAGTCCCTCTCTCTGGAGGGGGGCAGGGACCCACCGCTGGTGGCATCCCTGGGAGAGGGGCCACTGCTTTGTGCGCCCCCATTCCTGTGCTGTGCGCCCCTCCCAAATCACAATTCAGATGGCTGTGGCAGCAAGAAAAGGCCCTGGTGGCCACATTTGAGAGACACTGGGACATGAGGCTCTGGTGAAAGGACTGATGCTAGCGAGTGTCATCTATTTTCATCATGGAGCAGCAGCACAAGGATGGATCACTGGTACAAATGTTGGCGCAGCTTTTTGAAGTCCAAATTTTATTGATCATAGTAGCCTACAGCAGATACTTTTATGAACCTGCAGATGCTTTTACGTAGCAGAAACCTCTCCCTTGCTAAGATCTCCTGAAGCTAGGACCTTATTTGGCTGGAGTATTTGGGATTAAATCCATTGTTGTGAAATCTTTTTTTTTCTCTCTCTGAAGACGTCTGACTCTGGAGGATCTAGAGGACTCATGGGACAGAGGGATTCCTCGCATTAATACCCTCTTCCAGAAAGACCGGCACACCCTTGCTTATGATAAAGGCTGGAGGGTCAGGACAGACTTCAAACAGTACCAGGTACCAACAGGGAATTGCCCTTGGAAGCTCTGAAACTTACTGGGTTGTAGGCACCTGCCAGCCCTGATCGAGAAGCCTATTTCTTCTCTCCCCTTTGCACTACAGTAGGTGTAGTTTCCTGGTCTCTGCTTTAGGAAGGAACTAGATCTGTAAACTGGGACTGCTAAAGGTCTTTATGAAAAAAGTCAGAAAATGTAACCTGCCCCGTCCTTAAACGACACTCTCCTTGCTGGGAGTATGCAGGGGCATACGGAACACAGCTCTGTGGGGTGCTGAGTGACCAGATGTTAAGAATCAGCATGTGGACTCGGTGGCACTCTTTGCAAAATATTGGCTTCCTAATGTAAATTCTCCCTGTTTATTGCTTTTAAAATACTGACCAGTAGAAAGCCATTAAACATCTTTTTGAATCCAGGCTGACTTGTCCATTGTGAATTCACGTTCTGGGTCAGCCCTCCTTTTTCCTCCAGTGGGTCATCTAATTTACTCATTAACTCCGGCATCTTGGTTCCTAGCTCTAGTGAGATCTCCTTCAGTGTGGGTGCTGCAAGGTTAAATAGCTGGGCGGGGTGCAGAGCCTCTTTGCACTGACATCCTTCTTCTGTTGTATACAGGTTCTGAAACAGAACCCGTTTTGGTGGACGCATCAGCGCCATGATGGGAAGCTCTGGAACTTGAACAACTACCGCACAGATATGATCCAAGCCCTGGGTGGAGTGGAAGGGATCCTGGAGCACACCCTCTTCAAGGGAACCTACTTCCCAACTTGGGAGGGTCTCTTCTGGTGAGGAAAGACCGTTAGTCACTGAAGACTTTCTGCAGAAAACTTCTCTCCTGTGTAGTGTTAATGCTACTCCTGTCCCCCAACAGTCTCATTATAGCATAGCAAAGACAAATGCAAAGTACTGCACTTGAGGAAAAATCAGATGCACAAATACAAATTGGGAAATAACTGTCTAGGCAATAGTACTGCTAAACAGGATCTGGGGTTATAGTGAATCACAAATGGAGACAACATAGTACAGTTGCAAAAAAAGGCTAGTATTCTGGGGTGTATTAACAGGAGTGTGTTGTTTTTTATTTGACTTGGGAGGCAATTGTTCCGCTCTACTCAGTATTGGTGAGGCCTCTGATTGGAGTATTCCGTCCGGTTTTGGGCAATGTGGACAAATTGGGGAGAGTCCACAGGAAAGCAACAAAAATAAGTCGAGTTTTCTAAACCTCATGGGGCAGGGGGGAGTTTAAAAAGGGATGGAGTGGGGACAGGATGTTTAGGTTGGAGAAAATGAGGTAGGGACCTGCTAAATCTTTGAATGTTTTAAGGGTTGTGTCCATTAAAGGTAGAATGAGAAGTAATCTGCTTATTCTGCAGCAAGGGAGATAAGGAAAACTTTCTAATTCTTAAGGATAGTTAAGTACTAAAATAGATTCTCAAGGACATTGTGGAATGCCCATTATGGGAGGATTTTAAGAACCTGTCAGGGATGGTCTAGGTACTCTTGATCCTGCCTTCTAGATGTGTGAGACTAAAAGGGACCCCAAGAGGTCATCGAGTCCAGTCTCCTGCACTCATGGCAGGACTAAGTATTATCTAGACCATCCTTGACAGGTGTTTGTCTAACCTACTCTTAAAAATCTCCAGTGATGGAGATTTCACAACCTCCCTGGGCAGTTTATTCCAGTGCTTTGCTACCAAGACAGTTGGGAAGTTTTTCCTAATGTCAAACCTGAACTGCCCTTGCTGCAGTTTAAGACCATTGCTGCTTCTCCTATCCTCAAAGGTTAAGGAGAAGAATTTTTCTATCTTCTCCTTGTAATAACCTTTTATGTACTTGAAAACTATTCTCCTGTCCCCGTCCCCCCTCCCCCCAAGTCTTTTCTCCAGATTAAACAAATCCAGTTTTTCCAATCTTCCCTCATAGGTTGTGTTTCCTAGACCTTTAATCATTTTTGTTGCTCTTCTGTGGTGCCCAGAAGTGGACACAGTACTCAGCTGAGGCCTAATCAGCATGGAGTAGAGTGGAAGAATTGCTTCTCGTGTCTTTCAGCATTCCTGCTAATACATCTCAGAATTTTATGTTTGCTTTTTTACAGCTGTGTTACAGACTCAGGGCAGGGGGATGGACAAGATTATAAAATCTTAGAAATGCAAGCCTGGGAGGAGCCTTGAAAGGGCCACCTAGTCCAGCCCCCTGTGCTGATGCACTTCTCAAGGCCCTTTCCAGCCATACATTTTCCAACTCTGTGCTATGTATGGTCTTTGCTGCGAGTAAGCCACTCTCCCTTCCAAGGGGAGGGATAGCTTTCTTACAGAGCTGATTGCATCTGTTCCTTTCAGGGAGAAGGCCAGTGGCTTTGAGGAGTCAATGAAGTGGAAGAAGTTGACAAATGCCCAAAGATCAGGTTTGAACCAGATCCCCAACAGACGGTTCACCCTCTGGTGGTCTCCTACCATTAACAGAGCCAATGTAAGTAAAGTCCTCCTCCATGGACTTGTATTTCTATAGAATACAATTAGATGAGTTGTGTTTGAGGCAAGTTCTTTAATTCTCACCGTCCTTCAAAGCATGTTCTAAAGGGTAACATTCAGATTCTAATACTGGTAAAAATACGTGTCTCCATAGTGCAGCAGTTGGCTTCATCCTCTGATCTTGGGCTCACCCAGGTCTGGGGCTGGTTGTGATGTGACATGTTCTCATGGTTGCTGTTCTCTTGTTAGGTGTATGTCGGGTTTCAGGTGCAACTGGATTTGACAGGTATCTTCATGCATGGCAAGATCCCCACGTTGAAAATTTCCCTCATTCAGATCTTCCGAGCCCACTTGTGGCAAAAGATTCACGAGAGCATTGTAATGGATTTGTGTCAAGTGAGTGGGGCATTGAGGAAGGGGGTGCAGATGTGTGTAATTCTGTTTCTGTAGTGCTTGAAGGAGGCCTTTTGTTACCAGCAGGGCCCCCAGAAAGTCTCTTTCCAATTTTGTAGGTTAACCCCTTTTTCCCCCAACAGCCTGCCACCTGCAGTGGAGATTGCCCAGGGAAATCCGATCCTTTAGCATCTATTCTGCTATGGGAGTTACAACAGGGCTGCACCTCCCCCAGTGACCTCATGCAGAAAGAGATGGCATGAAGACGCAGCTGGTTTTCCCTGGTGTTGTGCTTGCTGCTATTGCTTGGGTGGGGGTTCTTCCCACCCTCCTGTGGACTGCTTTGCCTCATTCAGATTGCCATCTCCCCAGGTGTTCGATCAAGAGCTGGATGCTCTAGAGATTGAGACCGTGCAGAAGGAGACCATTCACCCCAGGAAGTCCTATAAGATGAACTCCTCCTGTGCAGATATCCTCCTCTTTGCCTCCTATAAATGGAATGTGTCACGGCCATCGCTGCTTGCAGACTCCAAGTAAGTGCTGTCCAGTCTCTCCTCCCTGTTTCTGTGGGATGCAGAGCCAATGAGTGTGGAGCCCGTGTCCCTCAGGCATTCAAGGGTCTCTTTGGATTCCTAGTAGGACAGAGGCCTGCCCGTCAGCAATGACTTGGCAACAGTTGTGGCCTGGTTCAGGACATTCAATGTTCTTCCTCCTCTGCATCTGCATTCTCTTTTCTAGAGAGGGCATGGCCAGAAGCATCTTGTGTGCCACTTCTGCTGTTGTCCCTCTCTGAAGCACGTCACTTCTACCATGCAACATTGAAGGAGCTACAGCACTAAATGTAGTGCTGCTGGTGACCCTGCTGTCCTGGGGCCTAAGATATGTACTGGAGTCAGTCCCTTTACAGGTGCACCTCGCCCCACGTTTCATGTGGCTGAGCCCTCACCGAATACTTTCCTCAGGGGGTCGTGACCCCTTCCAGTTAAATGTAAGACCAATAGCAGTTCTTCCTGATCTGAGCCAATATGCAACTGAGGCTGATCTTCTTCAGATCACTGTCCCATCAAGCATCTCTGCACCGATGTGACAATGAAGTCTCCCTAAACTTGGGTCTTACTGCATAATTAACAATTGGCTTTAGTGCTGAGACTTGGCAGTAAGTGCTGTTTGCCAAGGATGGTGATGCCACAACTGCAGCGTGGTCTGGCTGCAGCTGCCCTTTGGGGGTAGGAGTTGATGGCTGTTTTTCTTTTCTACTCCCCAGGGATGTGATGGACAGTACCACTACTCAGAAATACTGGATTGATATCCAGCTGCGGTGGGGCGACTATGACTCCCATGACATTGAGCGCTACGCAAGAGCCAAGTTCCTGGATTACACCACGGACAACATGAGTATCTACCCCTCCCCCACTGGCGTGCTCATTGCTATTGACCTGGCCTATAACCTGCACAGGTATGACCCCTCGCCTTGGGACTGCAATGTCTTTATTGCCAAAACTTTCACAGTGCCAAGGGCACCTTGGGTGTGCATCAGAACAAACAGAGCAGGCCCTGTGCCAGTAAGGGTAGCAGAGAGGGAGGCGGTGGCGTGGGAAGGATACACACAATGAATGGGGTGAGACCTAGCTAACTGCTAAGTTTTTAATAATTGTGGGTTGTCACAGCAAATCAGTTTTACTTGGCCCAGTCGTGGGGTTGCTTGCATTCTTAACTGGGGGATCTCTCTGAAGGCTCACTCTGGGCCTGAAAGATAGAGCCATGTCTGTCTACAGTGCTAACTGTTCACTAATGGAACGGGGAGCAGTTTCTGAAGGCCAGGCCACTTCCCTGGAGTCCCCAGCACCAGTGGAGCAGCTGCTTTGGGGACTGCTGTGCTCTTTGTGGCTCCCCCCGTCATTGTGTGGGGAAGTGAAGGGAGGAGTAGCCAGATGAACAACTCCCAAGGACATTGTGAGGAGAGCAGTGTGCTGGGGCCAGAGATGGACCACATCTCCGCTGTGGGACATGCTGATGGCTGCAGCATCTGCTGTTGCCTGTGTGGGGAGGGGCAGTGCTCCAAGCCTCTTTTCTGGGTAAAGGCTGCTGCTGCCTTTCAGATCTTGAGCTGGTGGTGTGGTGAAATCTGCTATTGACCCAGTGTTGTGCTGCTTCCTCCCCAGTGCTTATGGGAACTGGTTCCCTGGAAGCAAGCCTTTGATTCAGCAGGCCATGGCCAAGATTATGAAGGCAAACCCGGCACTGTATGTACTGAGGGAGCGTATCCGCAAGGGGCTGCAGCTTTACTCATCAGAGCCCACAGAACCCTATCTCTCCTCCCAGAACTATGGGGAGCTCTTCTCCAATCAGATCATCTGGTTTGTAGATGATACCAATGTGTACAGAGTTACCATTCACAAGGTAAGCGCAGCAGGTGGGAGGAACCTTTGAGGGAATAGGAAGGAGGGCTGTCTAATGTACTGTGCCTTAGGGAGTCTGGGGCAGGGATAACGTAATCTGTTGGATTCTGGTGAGCCTGGGAACTAATGGACGTGGAAGTTTGTGCAGTGCATACACAGAAGCTGTTACATTTTATGGGGGGCTGGGAACCAGAACTCATTACACAGGTTTTTGCTGTCCTCTCACTTTTTGGTCCCAGCACATACAGCTCACATTAACGTTTTCACCTTGGTGTTTTTTCCAGACCTTTGAAGGGAACTTGACCACAAAGCCCATCAATGGGGCCATTTTCATCTTCAATCCCAGGACTGGGCAGCTCTTCCTAAAGATCATCCATACCTCTGTGTGGGCAGGACAGAAGCGTCTGGGCCAGGTAAGAGCCAGGGACCGTGTGGGGGACAGTGGACCAGGGAATCACTCTAGCTACTTCCGGAGACTTGTTTAGTAACACTGAACAGGAGACTTCTCCATGTGGGAGCTTAATAGGTCTCTGGAGCACTGGGAAGTCCCAATAAAGTGAGATCTAAGCCCAAGCGCTATTATAGGACAGGACTCATTGATTTCACTGTTAATGGTGCATTTTTATCGGAGCTCTGGGCTTTTTGGGGGTGTAAAGAGCCTGCACTCCTAAGCAGGGCCCACGGGCTGGAACCCAAACTTGTCTGCCTTCCCCCACCAGCACCAGGCTTGGCAAGTAGTTCACTCACAACAGCTACTCTAGTGGATTGTGCTTCCAGACAGAAGGAGTGCCAGTGATGTGAGGCTGAGAGGGCTCATGACAAAGTAACTGGTTGAATTGACTCCCCTTAGGCTTTATAATCAGTTCACTTCCCTAGCCGGACTGGGGATGTGCTGGTGGAGCACAGTGAGATGGTGTAATTGCCCAGCCCACTCCATTAACAGGAGCATTTCACTATGCTGACCCACGCTGTGGTGCTTACTCAAGGGTTCCTCTTATCCCCAAAGGTCAGGCTGTTTTCTCCTGTGAAGGGGTGGGTGGTGTGTGCAATCGTATTCTAACCTTGTCTTCCTCTGTAGCTGGCCAAGTGGAAGACTGCTGAGGAAGTGGCTGCCCTGATTCGCTCCCTCCCTGTGGAGGAGCAGCCCAAGCAGATCATAGTCACCAGGAAGGGCATGCTGGACCCACTTGAGGTAAAGGATCAGATATTGTGGGGATGGGCACCATTATAAAATCCTTTAGACATTGTGGAGCAGGGGGTTATATGTTTTACTTCAGAGTGGGCAAGTGAGGGGTAAGTTTTTTCTGTATCAATGCATTAAATATGGTGTTGCACAGGCATTAATCTCTTAAGCAGCTCCACGGTGGAGCTCCAGATCAGGGTTCTATGCTCTATAGGGGCAGGTGGAGATACTGAAGAATTTGTGTGGTTTTATTCCTGTTCTTTCTCTTTGAACTCCAGGTGCATTTGCTGGATTTCCCAAACATTGTGATTAAAGGATCAGAGCTGCAGCTGCCCTTCCAGGCCTGCCTGAAAGTTGAGAAGTTTGGAGATCTCATCCTGAAGGCTACTGAGCCCCAAATGGTTCTCTTCAACCTTTATGATGATTGGCTGAAAACCATCTCCTCCTACACGGTGAGGTCTGGGTTCCACCCCGAATGGCTGCTTTGCAAATTATTTGTATTATAGTTGATAGTCGTAGGTGAGGGTCCGCTTTGCAACTGCTGCATGTCAAAGCGGTGCAGGATGGTTGCCTAGAAGTAAATTGGTTTGCTGCCAGGTACATGCAGCAAAACAGGGCAAGGATCCCCATCCTTTATTCAGGGACTTGCTGTGCCAGGAAGCCTCAGTCCCAGCAGTGGCACTAAACTGTGCTTGTGTTTTTCTCCATCAATGACAATTCACTTCAGAACTGTCTTTGTGTTGTATCTGCAACAGAACTGTCCCCTGAGGCAGGAGTAAATCACCAATATCTTCTTGTATGTCAGGCTTTTCTCCTTGCTAAATGGCTGCATCTCTCTTCCCATAGGCGTTCTCACGTCTGATCCTGATTCTTAGGGCACTGCATGTAAACAATGACCGTGCCAAAGTGATCCTGAAACCAGACAAGACCACCATAACGGAGCCTCACCACATCTGGCCCACCCTGACAGATGAGGAGTGGATCAAGGTGGAGGTGCAGCTCAAGGACCTGATCCTCGCTGACTATGGGAAAAAGAACAAGTAAGCAGCAGAGATCTGTCAGCATAGGATCAGCCCTTACAACCCCTTTCTCTGCTACAGTAACAACTGTACTACCAGACTCCTCCATGTGGCAGAGAGGGAAGCTTAAAGGGGGCCCGTTGGCCTCCTCTGCTTTCTCCCCCAACAAATAGTTGGAAGCTCTGGATCAATAGGGAAGCTGGTTGTTTCTGTTAATCACTTTCAGCTAAGGAGATGAAGTGTCTGCATCAAAACTTCCATGGCATGTGTACAGTGAGAGCATTTGTGCCTGCATCTGCTGAAGGGCTGTTGAGGTGGAGGTGGCACTCAATATGTCCGTGAGCCACTTTCCTCTCCCCAACTGGGTCTTGCTCCACTCTTCCCCTAGCTAGTGTTCTGTGAGCTCGTGTCTTAGTGGGGGAGGGTGTTTCAGGAATACATCTTAGAACATTTAGCCACAATGAGTTATCTTTTTCAGTGTGAATGTGGCATCCCTGACGCAGTCGGAGATCCGAGATATTATCCTGGGGATGGAGATCTCTGCCCCCTCTCAGCAGAGACAACAGATTGCAGAGATTGAGAAGCAAACCAAGGAGCAGTCTCAGCTGACGGCCACGCAAACCCGTACTGTTAACAAGCATGGTGATGAAATCATCACCTCCACGACCAGCAACTATGAAACTCAGACCTTCTCCTCCAAGACGGAGTGGCGAGTCAGGTAATGGATGGGGTCTGGGGCTTGCTGTGCTGCGTGAGAAAGATGAGTGCAGTCAGGTGAGGTCTGTTACTGAACTGCTGGATAATATCTCCTATTCACAGAGCAATCTCTGCTGCCAATCTCCACTTGAGAACAAACCACATCTATGTCTCGTCTGATGACATCAAGGAAACAGGCTACACCTACATCCTTCCCAAGAATGTTCTGAAGAAATTCATCTGCATCTCAGACCTCAGGGCCCAAGTGAGTCTATGCAGCAAGCCTACATTTAAAAGGCAGCTCATCACACTGGGACATGCCAGTCCTGGAGGCACAATCCTGCCTCTGATTCTCTAAGGCCCCGAGGTGGTGGAGAATTCCACTGAGCATCAGTAATGGTGCTACACACTAGCTGAATTCCAGTTCAGCTCCAAAAACTCCATGGCCCCACTCCTGTGTAGTAATTGCTTCTACCACTGAAAAAAATTGGGATGCTCCCTCTGCTTGTGAGGATTCCCCAAACAAAGGGCTGTTGATCTTGGAAACGCAAGGTAGAGTGGGTGCACCCTGTTGTCATGGCCTTACCGGAAAATACCCAAGGATTTTACTGATGTTTGTGCGTATTTCTAGATTGCAGGGTACCTGTATGGTGTGAGCCCTCCAGATAATCCCCAAGTGAAGGAGATCCGGTGCATTGTGATGGTGCCCCAATGGGGAACTCATCAGACAGTGCATCTCCCTGGCCAGCTGCCGCAACATGAGTACCTCAAGGTGAGTCTCATTCCTGTGTCCCTCACTTGAGGTCCATTCTGCTTTGGGGAAAGGAAAGCATTTACTCAAATGATTTATAGGCAGGCTATAATGTGTGTGAGCTCACCTACCAGTTACTGCCTCTAACAAGCCTTCTCTCATTAGGAAATGGAGCCCCTGGGGTGGATTCACACACAACCGAATGAGTCCCCTCAGCTCTCGCCGCAGGACGTCACCACACATGCCAAGGTCATGGCTGATAATCCCTCATGGGATGGGGAGAAGACCATCATCATCACCTGCAGGTGCACAAGGCAGCCAGGTCTTCACTAGAAATATCCCCTGGGTCCTGGCTTCTGTAGGCTGCTTGAGCCAGATGCAGGAAAAATAATCTAAATCCAGGCCTCTGAAGCCTAGCTGTGGCCAGGTTTGGAATATGCATGCTGTGAGCTGCCTATCTTTGGGAGCATGGGTGGATATCAGAATCTGTTTTGTGTTTGCAGGTTTAGCACCTAGATTAAAGTAAGGTAAGATTGGGAGGTATGATGTAGGAGACAGGCTCAACATGTTGCACTCATTTTATAGAAGTGGATCACTTAGACTATGAGCTAAAGCAGGGGTGGGATAACACGGCCCAGGGGCCACATCCAGCCCTTCAGACATTTTTAATCCGGCCCTCGAGCTCCAGCTGGGGAGTGGGATCTGGGGCTTTTCCTGCTCTGTGCGTGCCATGGACAGGAACCGTGGCCAGTGGGAGCTGCAGGGGTGGCATCTGCAGATGAGCAGCGCGCAGAGCCACCTGGCCGTTCCTCCGCATAGGAGCCAGAGGGGGGACATGCCACTGCTTCTCTGAGCTGCTTGAAGTAAGCGTTGGTTGGAGCCTGGATTTCCTGCGCCCTGACCTCCTGCCCCAAAGCTGATCCCCTCCAAACCCCTCAGTCCCAGCCCAGAGCAACCTCCTGTGCTCCCAGCCCCACCCCAGAGCCTGCACCCCTAGCTGGAGCACTAACCCCTCCCAACCCCCAGCCTGGAGCCCCCTCCTCCACCCTTAACTTACAATTTCTGGCCCCATCTCAGAGCCCTCACCCTCTCCTGCACTCCAGCCCCCAATTTCGAGAGCATTTATGGCCTGCCATACAATTTCCATTCCCAAATGTGGCCCTCGGGCCAAAAAGTGTGCCCATCCCTGAGCTAGAGGTGGTATTTATTTCAGCTGGGGGTGGGGAGTGTTTGCACTTAGCTTCCTCCCTTCAGTCTCAGGCTTCACCTGATCTGTGGTTTGGGGTCACTACCACTTTCCTTCTCTTCAGTTTTACCCCAGGCTCCTGTACTCTGACCGCCTACAAGCTGACTCCCAGTGGATATGAGTGGGGTAGGCAGAACACAGACAAAGGAAACAACCCTAAGGGCTACCTGCCATCCCACTATGAGAGGGTGCAAATGTTGCTGTCAGACCGCTTCCTGGGCTTCTTCATGGTACCAGCACAGGGATCCTGGAACTACAACTTCATGGGTGAGTCCCTACCAGCACAGACCTTAGCCGACTGTCCTTGGAGAAGTGGAGGCTGTGTGCCTCCTCGGGCAGTTATGGGAAGGGGAATGTTATTGGTGCTGTGAGCCCTGTATCACATCTGAGCAGCTTGTTGACTGAGTTTTCAAAGGCCTACACTCAATTCCGTGGTGTCTGTCTATGACATGGTAACTTCTGAATGCCTCATCTGATGAAGGCCAGAATATCAGGGAAAGTTCTAGGCATCAGTGGGCAGAATCCTATTGGTGCGTTTTGTTTTGTTTTTTTATTTTTTTAAGGCAAATTAGAAACCTGGAAGGGGAGAAATGGGTCACAGAGCTCCTGCCATCTGTTTAGTGGAGCCAGTTTCAAAGACATCTGTAGATCAGACTGGCTGATGGTACCATTTAATGTCTTTCAGCATAACAGTATCCCTGTCTCCTCTCTGCCCATCCTCCCAATAGCATCTAACACATTGACACCCTGAATGACTTCCCACACAAAGAACAATAGGGGGAATAGGGATGGCATGGCACAAGAATGGGGAACACAACTCTTGGCATGAGGAAGGGGGCTGGGATTTGCAAGGAGTGCCTGAAATAGAGAGGGACAGAAGGATGGCAGATGGTGAGCTTTTGGGGGGGATAGGAGAGATGCAAGTCACTTGTGATGTATGCAAAGATCTCAGCCTAAAGACACTGTGTGGGAACACACCTTGCTCCCCACTTCTTCCCTCTCTCTGTTTGAAGTCTCGTGATACTTCCACCCAACTGCAGGTGAGTTGTGTTTTTTTTTTTTCTAATAGGGGCTTGCAATGATTCTGTGAAAGCTAAAGAGGAAGGAAACCTGTCCAGCTCATCATGTGTTAATCACATCAGCCTTGTACCTTAAACATGTTCAGTTGCTTCCTGCAGCAGGTTATGGATGGAAATGGCTGAAGTTTCAGGCATGGGGACTGAAATGAGACTGCTTAATTCCAGGTGTTCGTCATGATCCCAACATGAAGTATGAGCTGCAGCTAGCGAATCCCAAGGAGTTTTACCATGAGGTCCATCGCCCATCTCACTTCCTCAACTTCGCCTTGTTGCAGGAAGGGGAGGTCTACTCTGCAGACCGAGAGGATCTCTATGCATAGACCTGGGCTCCCAGAACGCACCCAGACACAGAAAAGACTTAGTACTGTTGATATTCAACAGTATTTACCTTGCCCCAGAAGAGTTAGTGATCTGCAGGCATTCCCCTGTATTGCTTTCAGTGTTCATTGCTTTAGATGCTTTTGTGTCTAGTCACTGACGGCAGGAATTGTGTAAAGTGTCAGTCCAAATGTACTTTGTGATTTTGGAGAATGGCTTAATAAATTTTATATAACTGGGAACTCTACATTGTCCTTGTGCCTCATCGATATGAAAGCTGGGTTCAGTTTCTGGCTCTGCCACCAATTTCTGGTGACCTTGGAAGTCACTCATGCTAAGATTCTAAATTTGTGCATAGTTAAGCTTGTGGCTGTTAGTTTAGGGTTGTAGCATCTAGGAGCTCTAGTCATGGATCAGGAATCCATTGTACTAGGCATTGTACAAATGGGGGGGAACTGTCCCTGTCTCAAAGAGTTTACAATTGAGTAAAAGATGAAACAGATGGGGACAGACAGGAGTACAAGGAAACAATGAGACCATATTGATCAGCATAGTATATGGTCTTAGCACAGTGAGAGTTTAGCTGTTGTCAATTTTATTTTGTAAGCATCCCAGCAAAGGGGAATTTTAAAGAGGGACTTAGAGGATGATAATGGTGAGATAGTGTTATGCATATTTATGGAGAGTTCCTCTGTTGGCATTATTTATGCAAGGTATTACCACAACACTAACTTAACCATAAATTCCTTTATTTAAATCCAAAGGCTGAATGGTATTTATACAATTACTCTAAACTTCCTAAAAATAAGCAGTCACTACATCCAATACAGAGAGAGTATTTGTGAGCATATGATTAGTCTACTTACACATTGGCCAAATTTAGGGAAAACCATCTCATCCTGGTGTGCTCCAGCATGAGTAGGTAGGGTCTGACAAAACCCTCATTCATAACTCTTCATATCCTTAAACAGATGTTATAGCCAATTACCACCACTCTTAACTACTAATTTGAGGCAGTTTACTCTAATTTTCAGTTTTAATCCAGATAAGATTTAGAACTTCCTTTCTCCCAAAGTCTTTCCTCCCCTTCTTCCTGCTGACCAATAGCTTTTGCCTTGTATTGGGGTTTGCATAAGCTTTACTTATAAGATAACACTCTGGGGTGGGGAGGTATATGTTGGCTTTTTAAGACCCAGTTCTTTGTCTTATTTTAAACCATCTGCAGTCATCCCTATTGTTCTAGAAGCTTTCCTGTCTCTTGTTTTTTAAAACAGATACTCTCCCTATTCCATCCATTCTTCTGGTCTTATAACTCATTATTTTCAGGCCCTGACTAACAAGTAGTAGGAAAGCCTTTTCTTTACAACACATTTGCTTAAATTTGGTAAAAAGAGAACTCATTCTTCAATTTCACATTTATTCTCACTCCTCCCAAACATGGGACAGTATGAGAGCATGAAGGGGCTTTGTCTGAAAATATAAGGCAGTGATAGAGACTGCACTGATCAGAGGCTGACAGTGCTTTAACCAAGGAGAAATGATTGAGTGGGATTTGCTATGAAGGGCCTTTGAAAGTGGGCACAAGCAGCTTGTTGTGGAACCTGGGGAGGGATGGAAAGAGAGAGGTGGTCCTAGCTCAGGCCTAGTCTAGGCCTTGGAGCAGCATCCGGACTGGCCTGGAGCAGGACAAGATGCCCAGGGAGGAGGATGGTCCAGAAGAAGTGGCCTATCTGGCTAGAGCACAGCACAGCTTCCCGCCTAACAGCCCAGCTACTGGCCCTGGCGCTGCCCCACCTGTGAAGTGGGGGGGTAACTCAGAGGGTCAGACCCCACTGCAAGAGCTGGACTGCAGGATGCTCTGCCCAGCCTGTCTCCACTCTCGCCTGCCCCAGCTCTGATGTGAGGTAACTTTTACTGGCCCAGCTTCCCAAGCTGCGACAGACTGGACCCGGCAGCGTAGCTATGGGGGTTCAGGGGAAGCAGCCGCTTCCCTTCAGCAGGTTTTCAAAGAGTGGTTGCTGCTGGGCCAGCGCTGGAGACAGCATGGCTGGTGGACGGACCATCGCGCCTCGCGCTCAGCGCAGCCCCAACATGGCGGCAGCCACCTTCGGCAGCGGCGGCTCAGGGCTCGGCGGCCAAGCGTTCCCCGCCCCTTGGTAATGCGGCGGGAAGCGAAAGGGCCCCTGCTCCTTTACGGCGGCCTGCAACAGCCCCGCGGGGAGCGCACAGAGCACCAGGAGCAGGCGGCGGCGGGGGGCCGGGCAAGGGGCTTCCCGGGGCCGGACCCGCAGGGCAGGGGCGCAGCGCGGCCTTGGGCGAGCCGGCGAGGGCTCTGGGGTCGGGGCTGCCGCGCGCCGCCTCCCGGCCGCGAAGCCTCAGGGCCGCGCGAGGGAAGCGCCGCCTTTTCTCGGGGGCGCGTTCCCGGCTGCCGCCTCGCGTGGCCCGGCGCATGACCCGCCTCGCTCCGGCCGGGCGCGTGCGTGGCGTCGCGGCTTTAAGGGGGCGGGAGGCTGGGGCGGCTGTGGGGCCATGGAGGAGCCGCTGTGGCAGACACCACCCGGCCGCCTGGCCCCGGAGCACGTGTACCGCATGGCCGGGGCGCTGGGGGCCGAGCTCCAGCGGCTCTCGGGGCGCTTCGGGCCGGAGGCGGTGGCCGGGCTGGTGCCGCAGGTGGTGCGGCTGCTGGAGTTGCTGGAGGCGCTGGTGGGCCTGGCTGGGGCCGAGTCCAGCTGCCGCGACCCGGCCGAGACGTTGCTGCGGACGTTGCAGAGCCTACGCGGGGAGCGGCGGCGGGAGGAGGCTGCGGCCCCCGGGGCGTTGGTGAGCGTGAGCGAGCGGCGGGCTCGGCAGCGTCAGTCAGCGGAACAAGAGCGGCCAGACCGGCTCGGGCCCAGGGTCCCGGCTGCCCCCGGGGGAGGGAATCACCGAGTGACCCGTTCCCGGCTTCTGGCAACACTGCCCAGTCCCCGGTCGTGGCTGTTCTGCAGGCGAGCAGAGCCTGGCTTCTCCCCAAGCCCTCTGGCTCCTGTGGGGGTTGCTGCCCAGAGCTCGGCTGGCAGCGGTGTCCCCCAGCAGACTGGCTGCAGACCAAAACGGCCATGGCAGCAGTATGCCCCGTGTATGATCCACGCCGCTGCCCCATCAGTAAAGGCATGGTAGATTTGGCGTGGCCTGGCAGGGGGAGCTGATCTCTCTGGATCTGCCCTTCAGGATCTGGAGCAGAAGTTGTCTGAAGCTCAGAGGAAAGAGCATGTTCTCCAGAACCAGTTGGCCAGGCTGGAGGAAGAAAACCAAAAGCTCCTGGCACAGCTTGCAGAAAGCCAGTCCCAGGAAGGTGGGTGTACCTGGGGAAGGAGGGTCTGCTGGGGGTCAGTGCAGTGTCATTTCTTCTGCGGTGGTTAAGCTGTAGTTATCTGAATGCACATGTTGCTTACAGAAATCAAGTTAGTGCCCTAACTCACAGGCCGCTGTGTTCTCTGGGATTCTCTGGTTATATTTGTGTAAAGGCTTTACTCTGATTTCTGAGCAACTGCGAACTCTGAATGGTCTGCATAGTGCCTTGGAGGCAGAGTGATGGTGTTCCACTTCATAGGTGAAGAACTGAGGTAGAGTAATGCTGCCTATATTAGGGACCTTAGGGAAAATACCCCTTGTTCAGTGGCACAGGTGTTAGCACTGGGGAGTTCTGAACTAGGCAGGGCGTGGAAGTTTCTAGTAAGTTTAACTAGAAGCCTTGTCTATATTAGGGCTCCCAGAGGTGCTAGCAGTTGTAGCATTGGGTTGTACAATGGGTTGTAGGATCTCTTACTAAACACACCTTTTACCCACCCTAAAGTTGTCATTGCACAGAAAGCATGTAGCAGAACTTGCAGCATAACCTAAGTCTGCAGAGTCCCAGCTGCTGCCTCAACCACAAGACATTCTTCCCCTTAAGTTATTCAGGGAGGCGGTTGTGTGAATCTGGCTGTCTTTTACAAATGTAAAACTTGTATTTTAAAACACACCCCAACTTGTCCCTTTCATGTCTTGTTTCAAGAGCTGTTCTGCCTGCACTTTGGGGAAGTGGTTTCTAGTCAGAGGTTGGAGCTACTTTACCTAAATTAGGGAAAAGGTGGTTCATGTCAAATCCTCCTTTAGGGCTTGTCTACACCACGCAGCCTTTAGTGATAAGGCTGTGTGGATAGCCTTGTCACTAAAAGTTGGCGTGTGTAAATGCTCTTTGTCGGTACTTTGTCAGCAAAAGTGCTGACAAAATACTTCCAGCCCCATGATCAGTGTTCTCTTTGTCGGCAGGAGCTGCATTCATACTGCCACTTGCATTGACAAAACTTTTGTCTTTCATGGGGGGGCTCTCCCCCATACCTGTGAAAGACAAAAGTTTTGTTGACAACTTCACAGTGTAGACGTACCCTCAGGATCAGACATGTTAAGCTCAGAATGAGTGTCCCTCTATCATCGGTAGCTCCAGAGCACCCATCACTGTATTGCACTGAATGTACTCTTGGACTATTGTCCCTTGCCCAAGAAAGCTTCAGCTACTATTTGGGAATTTTACACTTGGTTGTTTGTTTCAGTTGCATCTTTCAGTGTTGGTGGTTGACTGTATTTCCTTTGTTAAAGCCACCCTTCCTGTGACCAGGGAGTCTAGTAATTAATGAGTAGGTCAGAATCGAAACTAACCAACTCTTAAAATTGTAAGTAAAAAGAAGAAATAGAGTAAGGAAGCAGCATCTAGCATCACTTAGCAGAGGGCCTGCTTCTCTGCTGCAATGCACTTGAAATTGGAGTCACAGAGGTGGTGGCTGTTACTACCAAATTGAAGCTGGTGGGAGCTAATTGGATTTAGACCCCACTATGCCTGAATCAATAGTAAGAGATGGTTCCTGCTCCAAAGAGCTTACAGCTTAAAGAAAGAAGTAGTAAGTGTGTTTAAAGAAACAGTGAGGACAACGGTAACTGTGAGGGGGAGATGTTGTTATATGGGCTGGCTCCATGCGCGGTTGGCAGGCTTTAACATATAAATTAGCAGGAGGCCTCAGTCATGTCAGTCCCTGCTGTCTACCTGCCTGGTTAGAGTCAGGAAGGAGTTGGCAATGTGACATGGCAGGAGAATGGTGACTGTAGTGTTGAATGGCCTGTCATGGAGGAGGGAGGGAAGAAGGGAGGGGATGGTCCTGCTCTGCACCTCCAGGTGGAGTGTGGAAGGGCATGTTCTCTGCTGAGTACCCCAGTGTAAGAAAGATACAGTGGGTGAGAGAAGAAGCTAGGAGAAGACCAACTAAGTGGCTGGGGACTAGAAGGGCCCATTGGGAGTTAGATCCATGTAACATGGGGGCACACCAGGGAGGAGGCATTCAGGGTGCTGTGTGAGGGTAGTACAAGGAGCAATGGGAGGAAATAAAGGGGGAAATATTTGGATAATACCAAGAAGGTGTATACCCTGGAGGTGGGTGATCTGAGAGTCTCTGTGATCTCTAGATTCTATAAGTTGGTTATTTAACTAGGCAATGTCAGTAATGTCAGCTCCCGAAGAGGGAGAGGAAGGAGTTGCTGAGGCTGTGGTCACAGTTCAGCTGCCATCTTTCACTGGTGTTTGAGAAAATTACAAAGTGACATCTGCCTCCATTGGGGGGTGATGTGTGGGGCAGTCTGGCTCCTTCATAGGGAAGAGATGAGGGGAGGATGGTTACAATGCCTTGGCCTGTGTTATGTGGTGTGTGTGGGGGAGGGAACCAAATAACTATAATGGTACCTTCTGGCCTTAATCTGTGAGTTACTCCAGTAGCAGATGCTATGGCCTCACTTTCAGCAGAGGACCTTGCATACTCCCTGTTAGCTAGACCTGGCTCAGGGTCACTAGGGTTAGCCACACTGGGAGCCCCAGTGTGGATGGCTCTGGCTCCAGCAGCCATTCTCAGAAATTTGTCATCTAACCCTATTGGCAGCCTGTCTAGCATGTGCTACATAAAGCTGCAACTGATGCATGTGCTACAGAGCTGCAACTGATGCCTGTTCTCTTGGTGTTTGGGTTTTAGACAGCACCTTACGGAAGGAGAGAGAAGTGATGCTGCGTTTGAAGGAGGTCGTGGACAAGCAGAGGGATGAGATTCGGGCCCAAGCCCATGAGATAGTATGCAAGAACCATGACACGGAGGCGGTAAGAGGCAGGGTGCCCGTGGCTTATTCCAGTGCTGTGAGGGTGGGGGAGCCATGCTATGTGATCTGTTCTTGCATGCACCATTATTTCCCTGTAATATTTGCCAGAGTGTTTGCTATAAGAGCAGATTGTTTTTATATAGATTCTTATACCATCCTCAGCACTGTAGTATCTGAGCACCTATATGTGCCCACACCTCTCTGCCTTTCCTGGGAGTGGCCCGTGGCCTTGCACACACTTGTGTGTCCCTGTGCGAGAGCAGAGCCTGCAGCTGTATGCACAGCTCTCTCTCACTTGCCTGTATCTGGTTTCTCAGCTGCAGGAGCAGTTAAATCGTTTCATGTCCATGAATGAGGACTTGCGTCATAAACTGGCTGTGGTCCAGGTTCAGCTCAAGAGTGCTCTGGAGAAGAAGGAGGATTTGGAGACCATGGTGCTAGAAAATCGGAGGGAAATTGACAGACTGAGCAGGGCTGCATCTGGAACATCCCCTAGGCTCAATATGGTGAGTGAGTCAGAGCCCTGCAATATCCATTCTCCTGGGAATCTCTAATGCAGAATAAACTCTTAGCCACTGCATGAAGCTGCAGTAAATCACTAAGGGGTCATTGCATTGGCTCTAAGTCTCTAAACATCAGGGCTTAGCGAGAGACTGATGTTGGTGTCAGGAAGCCTGTGAGAGAATCAGTGGGTTTGCTGCTTTAGCAGGGAGTAAAAGGAGGCATTAAGGAAGGTAAGGATATTGGAATGATAAAGTGACTTGTTTGCTTTAGTCCCCACCACAGGGGATGCTGGCAAGATATCTGCCCCGGACCTATTCTTTTCAGGTAATAAGGTAGAGGCGCTATCAGAGACCTATGTATCTGAAGAACTACTGGAACAAATTCATACAGTTAAGGACTGGTCACCAGGCCCAGATGACTCATACCCAAGAATTCTGGAGAAACTGAAAAAGCATTAACATCTAATGATATCCTAGGGTGCTGGAGGGAAACAAACACACCTATCTGTAAGAAGAATCAGTGGTCATCTTGGGAATCGCAGACTATGTCTAAACTCTGTGGACATGGTTTCCTAGAGTTAATGTTTAGCCCTCTATGATCCAACCTATTTCCCTATTAATAGCTTCTCATTAGAATTTTGCCTTGGACTTAATTGTCACCTTTCCTGCCCCTCAGGAGAGGGAGTGGGGCCTTACTGGGACAGGCTTGTGATGCAGCAGAGTAAGGTGAACTCCCTTCTGCTCTCCCCGTACCTCACTGGATTTCATTATCTTCAAATGGACGTAAATAGTAAAGAATTGAGTCCAGTGTCTTTATGAGATGGCTCTTACATGAATGGCATTGCTGTGTGGTTGTGCACATCACTGCCTCTGTAAACTTTATCCTTGAGACCCTCCAATACAGAGAAATGGACAAGAATCCTCCTGACCTCTGAAAAGCTATGCTGGCCAGAGCAGCGTCTGCTCTATCTCAAGCTGTCAGTGTGTATTTGTGAAGGAGAGGGCGCGGAGAGGGAGTTTTCAAGAAAACCCTGATGGCTATGTGTGATACGAGACCCCTTCGCAACCAGAGATTCTCTGTTTTAGATAGGTGCTGGAAAACCAAACATCCTTAGCTTTAAAATATCCTAGAGCCCAGATATGTTATCTAGCTAGCTACTGAAGTCTAGCTAATCAGTGATCACAAGGGGAAGGAGACTGTCTTGCATGTGCTCCCCCATCTGCACCTGACTCTGGTCAGTAGTGGCATTTCCCCTGGACCCTGTGGCATCTTAAGCAAGTTTCCTCACCTGGCTTGTACCCTGTGTGTAGCAAGAAGGTCTGCCATGGCCTTTGTGCTGACTTACCTGTCTTCCCAGGGTCTGCTCAGCTTTTCACTCTCTTTCCATCCCTAGGATGGAGCAGCAGCACCTGTGGAGGAGCTGCAGCACCAAGACTGGGGGAGGAACTCTGCTCTGAGCTGCTTCTCTAAAGAAGAGTTGAAGCAAATCCTGCAGGAGCGGAATGAGCTGAAGACCAGTCTGTTCTTAGTGCAGGAGGAGCTGGCCTATTACCAACGGTGAGCATTGCAGCAGGCAGGGAGCTGGTATGCCCACAGCTCTGCATCAGACTGGAGGTTGTGGGGCATGGCGCTGGCTGTAGGGAAGTCTCCACAGACAGTCAGCACCTCTATGGATGTTGCAGGACGACAGAGCATGGGGGAGGGCACCATCCAGCATACCTAGAGCAGCCTGATTATAGGAAATGGGGAAGCATTTTCGTGGATGACCAGAACCACATTCACTTCAAGAAAGAACAAAACACCCCCGCAACAGAAGGGGAAGGTCCCTTGGCCCTGGTAGGCTGCATCTGTGCCATACAGATCTACTAAGATTCTGATCTGCAGCACTGGCATTTGAATGCTGGGCAGCTTTGAGATGGTTGTAACCGTGAGCAATTAGACACAGGGCCCTGGGGGAGTGGAGGGATTGACCCTTCCCTTCTGCTTCACCCAGCAGGTTGGGCACCCTTGAGGTGGATTCACATGCCCCACTCCCAACTCATGGCAGGGGTGAATTGTGAGGCTGTAGATGGTCTAGGTTAAGGTCTCTTACTGGAGTTCTTAAAACCTTGCCCTGCTGCCCCTAGCTCCCCAGGGATGAGGGTTGTGCTAGTCTCTCATCTCATCCTGCCTGTGATCTTTTTCTGCCTGGGCTGAGAGGCCTACAGGATGACCTGTCTGGGATCAAATTCCTCTGTGTCAGGATTGAGGTATTCTAATGGGAGGGGTGACTGTTCCTGTCTCTGCTGAAGACTGAGAGTCCTGGAGAGGTCACTCTAGCTGTGGGATGTTCCTTGCCTGCTCCCAGGAGATTGTGGAGCTGGGTGTCTCCCAGCCCTTCTGTGCACTGTCTGGTTTGTTTCCCCAGGGAGCTGCTGAATGACGAGCGAATCCCAAGCTTCCTGCTGGATGCCATGAAATCCACCATCAAAAAACAGCGGAAAAAAATCCGAGCCAAGATGTTGGGGACTGTGGAGGAGCCAGCGAGCAGGTGAGTCTGCAGCTGGCTGCAGAGGCCTAGGTGCTCGGGCTGGGGTAGCGCCTGCTCATTCCACAACTGGATGGACACTGGTGGCCATGGTACGACACCTCTCCTGCTGCTCAGAAAGAAGGAGAGAACTGCCTCTGCCTGGGAAGGGTCTCCAGTACCTGCCTCGTGCGCCAGCTGGGACTCAGGGAAGAGCGTTGCTGCATTACACAGGAGCCCCTCGTATCACCATGCCTGGGCACCAAAACTCCTAATCACAGGGCACTCAGTATGTTTCATTGTCATTGGGTCATATGCAGCCTGCTGGGCTGTTGGACACTGTTCATTGCTCCAGTGGAGTCTGGTGAAGGGGGTGTGAGGCTGGGGAAGCCAGAAGTGCTGGGAAGGACTGGCCAATGAGCAGGGTCCTGCATGATGCTATCAGAAGCTGTCCTGAGGGGTGGTATTGAAGATGGCAGCTGGGATGTTCCATGGAGGGTCTGCAGGATTCACAGGAGTAGCACCCACTCCTGCAAGTAGAGTGACTCATGAGTACCTGTTGTAAACTGTCCATAACTCCAGCTTCATGCTCCGCAGGCTGCATCCTCATCACCCCAGAACAGACTGGCTGGGACGTGTGTGGAGGGCAGCTCAATGGCTTTTAATCTGTCTTGAATAAAGATCTGAAATGGCCTAGCTTTCCTATAGGGCTTTGATAACTGCTGTTCCCTTACCCTCTTCTGCAGAGGGGTGACTCTTGGCTTGGTGGGGAGAACCGCAGAGGGGAAGGGAGGCACCAACATCCTAACGTAACTGCACATGATGGAAAGAAGCATTATAGTGCCCATGGGGACTAGACTCCCAGTAGGGGTGACCAGATGTAAGGAAGCAGAGACTTACCTATAGCCTTATCTGTGCCCTGGAACAAACATCTGTCATGGGCCAGTAGAACCTACATATTAGGCCTCTAAGGTTGTATAGGCAAAGGCCGTCTCTTCACCAGGGAGAAAGTGTGTTCTAGCTCCAGTTAACAGGTGAAATCCTAGCAAAGACAAAGCAGCTCATAGTGCTCATTGAATTAATAGGTTAAGGTCAACGCCTGGCTCCCCTATAGGCTTTAAATCAACATCTGCACTCATCTGAAAACTACAAGCTGCTTCCTCTTTCGTATGATTTACCTCATGTGTTCTCAATGCAAGTTAACACACTTTCCTGCTGAAGACTCACCATGGGGTACTGTAGAGTGAGTGTGGCTTTTCCGAATGCAGGTCTAAAGGGGGAGTCCCCTAGTGAGTGGGTACACAGTGCGGGTTCAGCTCTGGCCAGGTGTCTGGCAAAGCACAAAAGAAATAGTTTTTCTGGCTGCATGCCCTTCCCTGCAGCCTGCTTAGCCACCCCTGTAGTGTTGGAATCTTATCCTTTAATAAACAGGGAAGCAGTAGCTATCCCCAGAGCCCTATGAGGGCTAACAATGGTCTAGGGTTAAATAAATAAATGGAGATATACCGATGTCCTAGAACTGGTGGGGACCCTGAAGGGTCATCAAGTGCAGCCCCCTGCCTTTACTACCAGGACCAAGTACTGATTTTGCACCAGATCCCTAAGTGGGCCCCTCAAGGATTGAACTCACAACCCTGGGTTTAGCAGGCCAGTGCTCAAACCACTGAGCCCTCTGTCCCTAGCATAGCTGTGTCCCTAATAGCCTCTCCAGAGCAGCGGCTGGACTATTGACCTGCCCTAACAAACCTAGTATAGACTCCAAATCCTGTGTCCTGGCTGAGTATGGCAGGCTGCTGGTTCCTAATCTCTGCAGCCTCTGGGATTTGGCTAGCTCCTGGCTCTGCCTGTGACTAGAGTGGTTACTTTTTTAATGGGATTGTTACCCATCAAGTTAGCATCCACAGTTGCCCCTACTGCTATGATCATTGTCACGAGCAAGCCCGGACCGGACCGTCCCATGAGCAGGGCTGCGTGATGCAGTTTGTCCCTGCCTATGGTGACCATGAAGCTGTGCTCTGTAGTGTGTGAGCTAATCTTCCTCATGCCAAGGCCTGGTCTTGATGTCAGCAACATCCCTGCACCACTTATCTCCACTCGCAAGGAGCCCGTCCCTCTCTGTTCTGTGGCTCTGGATTGTCATGGCCACTGGGGGAAAGGGAGACTTCTACCCCCTGCAGACAGAACTGAACTGAGTCATTCTTTTTGGGTGGCAGATCTGAGGAACTGTCCCAGATTGAGGTATCATTAGAGGAGGTTTTGGAACAAATGGATAAATTAAACAGCAATAAGTCACCAGGACCAGATGGTATTCACCCAAGAGTTCTGAATAGTTCTGAATGAAACTTAAATAGTGAATTGCAGAACTACTAACTGTATTTCATTTAAATCAGCTTCCGGTATAGTGATCTTCCGTTATTCAGAGATAGCTAATGTTGAGCCAATTTTTTAAAAAGAGGGCTCCAGAGTGATCCGCAATTTACAGGCCTTGTTAGCCTGACTTTCCAGTACGGGGCAACTAGTTGAAACCATAATAAAGAACATATTGTCAGACAGATGGACAGAATGTTGAGGAAGAGTTTAACTGATATGCTCTTCAAGTTTCAGATGACAGACGGAAGATTCAAATTATCGCTCTCAGCCAATCCAATACTTCTCATGTGATGAGCGAAAATATCCATTTTCCTTCCTCAGCGTGAGGCACTCAGACCTGCCTACTGCAAGGCTTCTTGTTTCCTTCCTCGTGAGCTATTTGTTTATGTCTCTGTCGGGACAGGGCCAGGACTACATACCTTGAATCCAGTCCCAGTATGCAGACTCCCTATGATTTTACAACCAAGCCACCGACTTTGAGATCTCTAATTCCTATAACATAATCATTTAAATACTGACAGAGTGTGTTGAGTCGCAAGAATAGGCCGACTAACTAAGCATAAACTCTCGTGTGATAATCCACTAACTCTTTAGCTTATAATACAGCAACACCGAAATATACTACTCGCACAGTGCTAGTTTCACCATTCCCATTCTCTTCTGAAGTTTTTGCATCATTAAATCTGGAACTTTCATTGAATTAAAATGTAGGCCAAAATCACAGAATAAAAGGTTTTTTAAAAAAAAGGGGGGGCCCTCCCAATGTAAATTGCCTGAAAAATTTTGGGTTTTTTTACTAGAGAGGTTCACCTCCGGATCTAAAGCTAGAACAGAGCATTGCACAGGAGCTTTTCTTTAGAAGAGAAGACCTAAATAATGAGCAGCGAGTAGCCAAGCAGAATTAAGTTTTGCAACCCCAGTGTTTGTTATAGCTGAAATTTTCAATTCAGTCATAAAAATCAATATTGGCATGAAGGTTGGCACATGAAAGAGTTGATTGCCGAGTGGCAGAAGGATTCTGGGTTGACCTTAGAGTTGCGCAGTCGCCTAGAGTTTCAGTTGTTGCTCTCCAAGGAATTCCAATACTCAACTTCCTCCCAAAGAACCTGCTGAAAATGTCAGGATTCTTATTCACGCTTATTTTTTGCTGAGAGTAGAGAAGAATGTGGGGCAAGAAGTCTACATTAGATTTATATAACTCTCTCTGGGAGTATCTCTAAAAGATAGGTAGAACCTCAAATTTCCAATACCAATATCGCAAGCTCAAACCCAAATATTAGTTTGATCTTGGGTCTACAAAGTATCTTCAGAGGGAGCTCATTGTTGAGGTGGATATCAAGCCTATTGCTCTCGAGTACTCTTATAGCTGTTGATCTCAGCGACTACTTGTAATGAAATTACCTGAGATAGTGTGTGACTACAGCTTAGGTACCCCCATACCATGCCAGCTTACTACGGCTGAAAATGCATTGATATGATGGTGGGCAGAGCCTTCAGTTGCAGGGTGGGAATACTCTGCGTAAGGCACGGACCCATCACTATTTGTGGTGTCTCGCTCCACACAGCAGACTGCGTCTCAGATAGCATATCCTAGGACGCTGCCGCTGACCAGTTCCGAGCTCTTGCCATGAGATCTTCTAACGGCTCATCCATGGAAATTCCATTAGAGAAGGGAACTGACGGATACCTGTGGTGAGAGACCAGACCATCTCCCTTTCTGTTAGTATGGTTAAGGGAGTGGGTATTGGCATGTATATTTATACATGACAGATGTCAAAATTTACTGGTCATTAGTCGGTATGTTTTAAGCCTGTAAGAATTGACCAAATGGGCCTTGGGTAGACGTTTGCTACGTGTGTATTAATCCTACCTGTAATGTCTATTATCCCAGTTGTTCAGCGAAACGTGCCTCTAGCCACTCAACAACAAAAATATCCTCATCAGAACGTTAGGGGTGATGGGAGGAGCCAACAGACCTTGGATTTATGTGAAGGTAGCCTCTACACATATCGTATATTGTATAGACCACTCTCGGTGGACATAGCGTCAGCATGTTGCAGCACTGGTTTGTGGGAACAGCACTCGAGTCCCCAAGGTCGCCACTCTCCTGTTGTGGATGAATGACGAATTATATATAGAAAGATGATGAGGAGTGGCTCCTCACTCTATCCTAGTTACCGCTTAATAGATAGCAGACGCATTTGACCAGGATGAAACCAATGGGATAGTCTGATTATGCTAGTGCTGGTCCTCAGTCATCTCCCACTGAAACTGTTCCTCTGTGATTAAAAAGGATATAGATGTCTTTGGGCCTTCGAGTGGGTAAAATATGAAAATGAGCTATCATAGTCAGTTCTGTCGCGACGCTAGGTCTTGCTCTCTACCCTCGTAGATGGAGACCAGGTCCAAGTGGCTCCTCTAGGCGCTGCCAGAAAAAAGCCACTAATACTTATATACTACAGTGTACTGGTCACATGGGAGAGAGGCTTAATTTGCCCCCGTATGCATTATTTGTACAGTCTGTACATTACATAATCAACATAGTAAATGATTTGTACCCAGCATAAGAGACCACTGCCTTAGGACATGGGATAGAAAAGATCACAATGTTGTAATTGCGCTGCGACTAGACTACCTAGATTGAGACCAGCGACACATTTAAGGATAGCGGAGGTATGCTGCCCATCAGATCGTTATGGAATCTACATAGGGCTTCCGTTGTCAGCTATGGTGTGTCTGGGTGGCAAGTAGTCAGTATGTGTGTTGGGACTTAGATTGGTTTTTGTGCATGTTCTCAGCAGAATTTAACTACCTAGATCGGTGGTGCTGTGAGAGCAGGTGCACAGGAGTCTCCTAGGCCGTCATCTAAAAAGCTGATTTAGCCAACCTAGACGTGGCGATAGGTTAAGTGTGTGCTAGATCCACTTTGTAGCTCTTTGGAAGGTCCTTAGTAACTAAGAGAGGAGTGGTCTCAAAGCACTGATATCGAGTAGGAAATGGAACGATGGTTTTACATCAGCAGAGCCCATAACTTAGACACTGAAAGAAGCTCCTAAAAATTAGTTGGCTGAGAAGGTACATCAGCTGGGCATGAGACTCATCCTCGATCACGGTGTAGACTTCTGGGAGAAGGGGAATCGGAGGCTAATAAATGCCTGCCACGAGGAAACTAGTAGTATGCTTTATGGACTGGCTTGGGCATTCTAACATGATGGCAAGAGAGTCAACCTATATGCATAGCCGAAGCAAATCCCGCATGCTTCTCGTCTGTAGGCGGTGAAAGCATAAAATAGAAGCTTGCACACTAGTAGCTCAGGTCTAGCCATCTCTTGGGAAATCGATAATTAGACTGGTATTTTACTGACCTTTGTGTCTTAAATGCATTCATGTCATGTCACCTGCTGAACTTTGTGCATATAGACGTGACGTTCATGACGCTTTGATCTTAAGTTGGAGAGTTAGGTGTGTCTACATCCCAACGCATATATCGGCTAAGAACTAAGACGATTCTCGTCTGATACTGACCGCTTAGATGGGACAATTTATGACCGGGAGGTTATAAAAGTGACTGGTGCGCATTTTCGACTGGGTAGAAGTAACAAACGTGGATATGTGTCGTGGTGTCGTTGCACTACACGAGTGTCAAAGGGAGTTCGCGGATACCCTCATCCGCAACCCCGACAGAGGGCTTGCCTGAGTGGAAAGTGGTACGACCGGATGGAAGGGCCCCACTCAAGGGGCGCCACTCTTGATGAACCTCAGCATGTGGTAATCTGCTCTCGATCAGACTCAGTAGGCACTTATAATGGCCTTTTAATTTTGGTTTGGTAAATCCGGTATAGGAGTTTTGGTGGCCCTGTTCCTGAGTACTAGCCTCCATGTCCCTCGAAGGTTGGACATTTATTGCTCGCGGCAGCTACTACCCATACGCAGATGGACAATACACTTTAACTGGAGGTATAGGGATTCCAGCTTGAGGAGATACCCTTCCACAGATCTGCCAGCGTCCAGGATGGGCTCGCATACTCAAATAGTAACAGTTGCCTAGGCCCTCGCGCAGTGGGCTGCCCAGGTGATTAAAGCCACTCTGGCGCTTGGTGAGTGGCTGCCTGGCTTCATTGGGTGGGATCGGGACTTGGCTGCCCAGTCCATAGTGCTGCTCGACACTATGTGGCTGTTACTGTTTCTGGCACAGTAGCTCCAGCCACAGCTTAGCGTGGAAACTGGGCCTGTTCTGCTGGCCGTCGCATGTGTGAGCGCCACACGTGAAGCAATGAGACAATCCGTCTTCTCTGTTCTGACAAACCATACTAGTGCAGAGACAGACAATTCGCGAGGAGCTACCAACAATGAGGCGCTTGCTGAAGTCTTGCCATAGCAAAAGGCTATGTGGACGTATAACGGTGGGCGCAGCAACTGGAGAAGGTCTGAACATACCCGCATCACCCACTCTTCAAATGCCTCACAGTCATATGAGGCTTCTATAAGGTTACAAGGGTTCGTGATGGTTAGGACATAGACGAATTGAGGTCCAGCCTGCGTTGTCCCCATGCAATGCCACTCTCTAGACTTTGTTCGGTCCTTTCTTAAGATACTGCATTAAGAGAGGCAATTTTCAGTTATAGACTTAGCATCTGAAATAGACCTATGTAAGATAACAGCTTAATATATGAAACAACTATTCCGGTTATTCTCCATACGCTGAGGGACACTTAGAAGGTAACCGTCAGCTTCGCTCCCTGTTGATCTCCATAGTTGTACTCTTTTACAAGCCT